>NW_017306285.1:3925682-3935298 GCF_000935625.1 Nanorana parkeri | reverse complement strand
TCCGTTATAGCCTCATCAGAGAGGCCATAGTATCTGCACAATCCTGCGGCAAGCCTGGCAAACTGACCGTGTACTCAGCTGTGCGCATTGCTGGCGGTCTTGCCATATTTATTTGTATATAATGTCTGTAGTATTTTCTTCAGCGCTGTATTTATCTGTATATAGTGTCACTGGTGTGCACAGCGCTATACCCGGTGCCAGGAGTGTGCTTGTCGATATGCCAAAGATTGCAATCCGCCCCCTTTCTCCCGCTGTGTACTATAGGTCTATATGGCTGTCAGTGTGGTGACGGTCTTCGTAAAAGTCTCACCCGCTAACCCTATCATAAGCTCCACTCAGAATGGACTAGATATATATATTTTAGTTGGAGCAGATGCAGGATTCCCTTTCATGCCAGGTCTTCTTTTCAGTCTGGGACTCCAGAAAGGAAATGGCTTTTCAACATGCCTCTCTGTGCCACCAGCCTGCAACTAATATAAGATGTATATATGAGAATCCACTAGAAAATGCAGGACATAGAAATACTAGTTGCCAAAAAAAACAAATCTTCAGTTGGGGTGGCGGGTTGTAGAAGTTTTCAGCAGCGGAATCAGGAAGCCCATACAGTAAGAATTTGGCTTACAGGTCGGGGTTTCTTGGCCGTCAATTTATATATCTTCATATGCGAGGCTGATTTATTTTCAGTAGCGAGTGCTATGCCTACATAAAGGAAGGAATGGGGGGGTGCTATGCCTACATAAAGGAATAAGAGGGGGGTGCTATGCCTACATAAAGGAATGGGAGGAGGGATGCTATGCCTACGTAAAGGAATGGGAGGGGGTGCTATGCCTACGTAAAGGAATGGGAGGAGGGATGCTATGCCTACGTAAAGGAATGGGAGGAGGGATGCTATGCCTACGTAAAGGAATGGGAGGAGGGATGCTATGCCTACGTAAAGGAATGGGAGGGGGTGCTATGCCTACAAAAGGAATGGGAGGGGGTGCTATGCCTACGTAAAGGAATGGGGGAGATCCATGGATTGTATATTTATCCTAATATATCTTCCCCATTCCTTTAGTTCCCCCTTGGTACGACTAGCACTGTATGCTCAGGGCATTATCTTTGGTAGCCAGCTCATACAGGAACACATGTCTATGGAACACTTCTACAGAACAACCTGGTGGCTTTAAGATTCCCAGTCGCCATCTCGTGTTTACCTTACAGAGAACTTGTCACAACTGGGCTTATAAGAGAACCCAAAACTTCAATTTGTGATTAAAATTCTGCTGAATTTATAGAATTTGCCTCCTACTTAGCTTTACTGTGTCTGAATCTGTCTTTGTGAGTGAGAGATCAGCTGATGTTTACTGGCTGACCTCACGCACCACTCCCAGCTCCGGAGTGAGAACAGCAGTATCAGATAACAGGGCCCTGTAGTTGTTTACATTCCTCTTTAGATACGGGGCCCTGTGTTCTCATACTGCTGGGCACTCTCAGGAGCTCAGAGACAGCGTGTGAGGTTAGGCAGTTGATGGGGTAGCGGCAGTATAACTAATAGAGGGGTGAGGGGTTTATAACCACTGGCAGGTTTTTATTACTGTATGTGTCCCCATTAGGGATACTGATTCTCTCTAATGTCACTGGGAATGCGAGGGTGAACCCAAAATTTGGAGTTGCAACCAAAATAAACAGAGGGGAAATCTTGCAAGGGGCACTCTTGTTCCCGTGACAACTAATAGGGGGTTTCCCCTCACATTGGAAAGATAATTTTCCTGTTGACTCTACAGGACAGGAAGTGAAGGGAAATCTCTCTGAGACACATGGCCAAAAAAAAAGCTGACATCGGTTTTAACCCTCCCTTACGCTATTCAAAATGTTACATTTTTGGCTTTAGATATACTTTAAAGTTACTTCCGACACTCAAGCTGAAGAGCCAATCAAAAAAAAGAAGAGCAAAGCTAAATAGGGGACTACTGATTCACTATTTTGAAATAACTTTATTGAAAATGATGCTGCTTGCATTAGCCCGGACAAGACAGGTTCTCCTTAAGGTTACAGGAGCTTTTTCTATGCTTGTACCTGGTTTGCATTGAGTTAGCTTGACTTCATTGCCAACATGGAAGTCAATGCCAAATGGAAGATAAAATGTCCAGTTGCCATCTGTTCAGAGCCCTCTCTAGATGGAATACTGGAATGCCACGAACAGGTCTGTTCAATAAAGTTGCACCAAAAAGCAGTGACAGTGTGTTCAGTGTCGTAGTACATAAGAGGTAACCGGATTTCTGTTTCCTGGGTCCAGCTCAAGTCATTGCAGCTCTTTGCTTATGATTTTGGCTAATGATGTGATTGAAGAGACCCTGTCACTGTCATTTCAACAAAAACCTTCCCATAGAAGTATATCTGCATTTAAAGTATTTTAGGCATGTTATTCACCTGACAAAGCCTCCCTTGTGTAGACACCTGAAACTGGAGCTGGGTGCCGCCATCTTGGATGTAATGTCAGCAGACTCAGGCTAGGTTCAGATCTGAGCGATTCCGGGATGTGCGGGTGCACACAGCAGTTGCCGCGCAGACCCATTGATATCAATGGGGTTACATCCGCGCGGCAATCCCTGAAAAAAGGTACACCATGTGACCCACCTGGTGCAACTGGGGTGCCATTAGAAAATAATGGCACCGCCAGCGCGATCGGCTGTGGTGGGCGACTCTGTGACCATGCGGCAATCCGCACACGGATCATGCAGGTGTGAACCTAGCCTTAGAAGTGACACTCTATAGCAGGGGTAGGCAAACTCCGGCTCCCAATCAGTTGTGAAACTACCAATCCCATCTTGCATGGGCCTCTGAAAGTCGGGTCTGTCAGAGTCTTGCAATGCCTAAAGGGATTAGTAGTCGCACCACAGCTGGAAGGCCAGAGTTTGCCCGCCCCTGTTCTATAGTATTCACCTTCACTCCTGCTCCATCACTACGCAAAAGTGTATATAAGACGTTGAAGGGAAGGGCAGAGGAGCTGCACCAGTACAGGCAGCACCTCGACACTCCCAGGAGAGGAGAGGGCGATGACATGCAAGGAGGGAGGGGGCTGTGCTAGGGAATGAACCTTCCTGGAGTACTCACATTTTGCAGCCAGTTCTTAGCACATTACAAATGATATAAAACATAATTTATGGAAAGGAAAACCCTGCAGGTAAACATTTAAAATACTTGCTATTTCTTTGCTTCTACCTGCATTTTCTTTAGTTGGTGACAGGGTCTCTTTAACATGTATGTAGATACCGAGCTGAATAAAGCACCTCTTTAGGGACCTTGTAGGGTCAGTAACCCGGAGCAGTTAATAACATTAACGTTTATGTAAAAACTTTCAGAGCTGAAGAGAATAAGAATAAAGTTCTGCTTTTGGTAGAGAGAGTTTCCTCCACCTAGCTAAGTTCCTGGCCTGTAAAGCCATTGAAAGACCCCGAAGACAGCTTCTGGTGAGCCAAGATGCTTGATATGATAGAACTTGCTTTTCCTATCTCCATAGATATTGTAAGTACAGTACCAGCTATCTCCAGATTTATATTTAAATATATGGAAAGGTTGTGGCATTTAAATTGCATTTTACAGCAGAACTCCAGGTGGACGGCTATCTACACAGCTGAAACACATGCAAAGAATGCAGTTCTGTTCATGCAGTCTTGAAGTTTACACTCCTCTGCCACAATGATCAGCAAGCAGGATAACTTTATTTCCTGGTTCTCCTGGCTGCTCATTGGACAGACCTGGGGTTGATTCGCTATCAAGCAGGCTGGAAGTAGAGAGATGACACTGAGAGCTGAACCAGTAAATAGGCCAGACTGGGCCTTGTGTCAGGAATGTTTGTAAACCACGAGACTGAGCGAACGGAATCACAAATACTGAGAACGGTAGAACGGATCAGATATGTGCATTTAGCTGTTTGCCACTTTGGTTGTTGCCTTGCTGCCGTTTTACGTCACAGGGCTGGTCCACCTGGAGTTTTACTTTGGGGCCTTCAAGCTGAATTATCTTCTGGTCCCTTATAGCTGTCAGGAACTTCAATGGTGATATTCCTATAACAATGGCTGCCGGCTTGGCATACCCCTGACAGGGGGTCTCAGTCTTTGTATGACATTGTTTCCATTTATTGTGTGACCTTTTATAGCACTTTACAGAGTTTGCAGAGCCGTCCGCATCGGCGCACGCTCCAGTCTGTACTACAGCCATATGCACCTGGGGCCGGGGTAGCCAAACCTCTGCCCACCAGCTGTGGTGAAACTACACATTCCATCACCCATCTGGCAGTCATGCCTGTGGCTGAGTCTTGCAATGCCTCATGGGACTTGTAGTTCAACAACAGCAGGAGGGCTAATGTTTGGCTACCCCGGCACTTGAGTCTATCCAGGTGGAAGCTGATTGTGCAAACAGTGCCGGTGGCAGCCAATGCCTAAAAAAAACGGGGAGGACGTACATAATCCATGTAGATATGTCTGTGAAGGTTCTCGTTCATACAGGTCATGGTATATCTGTAAAAATGAAGTCAAGGCAACTGGACTTGCTGTATTTTTCTTCAAGACGTTTCACTGATCATTCTGGATTGAGAAAGCTGGTCGGATGGCCAGTGAAACCTCTTCAAGCCAAATACAGCAAGTCCAATTGCCTTGACTTGATTTTTACAGATATATCCATGCAGATAGCATCGTGGTAAGCCACCACTGAGTCACCATTTTGCCTATATTGTGACGAATGCAATGGGAGGCATTGTGGAAGGGAGGAGGAGCATGGAATTCTGAAGTCTTTGAGCTGTACTAGGAAGGTGTAGATGTTGTAAGTAAGTTGTCCCCTAATATCTGTAGAAATAAAGGTTCTGTTGACTGATCCCTTTAAGACCCAAATTCGATGCAGTGCTCATCAATTCCAATGGCTGTTATTGAATTTTCCAATCATCTCTATTCAGTTCCGTGTCTAACGCCAGGCCTACGAGCAGCGTTTCACTGTCCTCCGCCCGCCAGGAGATCAGGTTTGCGAATGCCAGCGTCCGGCCATCTGGTGTATGTGTTCTAGTTACCTGGGGGTGGGTCCGGGAAGGGCCGGGGGTGACGTTCAAGGTCCCTCTGACCATTTGCAGAGGAGAAAATATATATTAAAAAAATTGTAAAAAAAAACATGTTTTTGTTTGTAGCATGTCATGTATGTTTGAATATTGCCTAACGTGAAACAAAGCAAAAGAAGGATGCTAAATTATCAGAACCACTTCTGTAAAATAAATGTTTCAGTGCAGGAACCTCTCTGGGCTGTCTTTTGTTTGTGTTTTTTTATGGACTTAATGTGTTCTTTTCTTCCACAGAATCACGTCAATCACAAATTGATTCCCCTCAATACATGTGGGTTTATCTAATCTGCCGAGAATGGTGCAGTTTCTGAATCCAGCCAATCGGGGGGGGGGGCATACATGGCCCAATTCTCTCCAAGGTTCATGTACACGTTCAGGCAATCCTGAGTTTATCAGTTTGCACGTTTGTGTTTCTAATGAATGTTTGGCGGCCATGTTTTATCACTGGGGCCCTCTGTCTGTTCAGCAGACGACAGCGGGAGTTTGGCACAGACAAGGAGAATATGTTAAAGGAGAACTATGGGGTCAGTGTTTTTCCCCATAGTTCTCCTTAGGGTAACGGGAGGACACAAACTAGCGTCCTCCCGTCACCCTAAGCTCAGTATACCGCGAGCTACAGCTCACGGTATACTGAGACTCCGCAGCCGGAGCGGATCCCGACGTAGATGACGGGATCCGCCCAGCTGCGTGAGTGACAGCTGGCTCTGCCTATCTAGAGGCAGAGCCAGATGTACCCGCCCCCTCCCCCGTCCGTTCCGCCAGTCAGCGCTGGCAGATCGGAGAGGGGAATCCAGCCCCTCCCCCTGTCACGGCAGAGAGCCGTGACAGGATCGAGAGGTGAGCGAACGCCGGTATATGTTCGCTCACCTCCCGATCTACTGAGCCGACCTGTGACAGTCTCATTGTCACAGGTCGGCTAGAACTATGAGGTGAGTGGAAATCACTCATCTCATAGTTCTCCTTTTAACAAACAGATGATCTGAGTGGAAAAAAAAAAACCAAGCACGGCGAGATAGTTCTTTCCTCACTGGAACCCATCACACAATCTTGTCTGTGCTTGTCGTATTTAAGTAAAAAGAAACCCTGGCTCCTTTTATATACCCTGATCAAGCAAGTTGGAGAATATAAGCTTTTCTCTTTCTCAGGCTGCCCTTTGAGAACCGTACAGAGATCATCAAACACCCTGCTAGTCTATATTTCCTAATATACAGGTAATGGACTTTTTGCATTTGATGTTTTATCAAAGAGGAGAACCCCTCAGGGTGGCTGTAGCTCCCTAGACTTGCTCAATTGAAGCGTGACCATCTAAAGGAGTACTGTTGGTGTCTTCTTCCATACACTGCAGCATCAGTTTCTTTCAGGACACGTAAATGAAGGCGTGTGCTGTATCCAACTCGTGGTTTTAGGGCCTATGGAAGCCATCTATGATACTCACCATAGCAGTTATGTTATCTTTATTTCACAGGGGTGTGCTTATTTTTTTATTGCCAGTTACATTCCTCATATAGACAAGAACACGCATCCTAAAGCAGGTATGAGAGCAGCAGGCCGGGAACCCTGGAATAGAGATTTGCCGAGCTGCAATCATCAGCACACAGCCGGTGGAGCCAGACTCTGCACTCCGGGAATATAACACAGGTAATGATTTTACTCCATCCGTTTGCTTCCTGTTGTATGGAGAGCAACGCAGATTGTACGCAAAGCGTAATATTTTTTATACGTGAAAACTGCTTCAGTGGTAAATGAAGTTGCTGTAAACCGCAGTGTTCAATGTAACAGCAAATGGCAGCGACAGGAGCTCGGGAAATGCAGTAGATGGGCTCAAAAAGTTGTGTATTTTGCTCATGTTGGGTTACATTTTTTGCGAACCAGGAACACGGTTTCAACAAGCCTGTCATTAGCATTCAGGAAATAATTCTTATTTTATTTGTTTTGATCTCAAATACATTTTTTCCAGACTTACATGCAGGCAAGTTGTTCCCTTTGCTCTCGCTGCAATTGTTGGAGCAACACACCCCCCTCTCCCCCTCAGTGTTAGGGCTCATGCACGTGACCATTTTACAATACTCCTATCTACGCTTGATCTAGCCGCAACAAGCTGGCCGAAAGATCCAGCCTAAAAAATGTGCGGTTTGGTCTTTACAGGCGTATGCATGTAAGCTCATTCTACTGGCTACGCTATTCATTCATTCATTCATTCTAGTCACTGGAATGCATATACACACACATACTCCTCTCAGAATTCCCATATACTCTCAGAACTCGCAGAACCTCACCGAATGCCCCTGAACTCTCTGAAAGCTGCTCTAAAATGCAGATCTGGACACATTGCCTGCGTTGAGGGACTTAAAATAACGAAAAAGAAAAGATATAACCAACAAATGCAATATGCATTTTTTTTTTTACACCTTATTGATACATATTATTTGTTTTTACAGAAATTGTTTTTATTGAAAGATTTTGCACATAAACATCCTTGTAGGATGCATAGGTACATAAACATAGAACCAAACAACACGAGATAAAGCATCTATCTCACATTCCTTGGGCAATTAACATTCAGCAGAACAGTGAACGAAGTATAAAAGGGTGCATGCCCCTGCATAGGATCGTGGGATACGTATTGAACAGCAATCTGGGGGCTAGGTACCCACAAGCGTGGAGGGCCCAAGTAGCCACAAACAACACATGACATCAGACAAAACATGAAAGAAGGTGGAAAAGGGAAATGGTGGAGAGGAGGTAGGAAAGGGAGAACGTGAAAGAGAGATGGGGGGAAGGGAGAGGAAGAAAAGAAGAAGGGGTGGTGGAGGGAATGACCGTACTCCTGTCTGTCCCGTGGAAGGGCAACCACCGGGATTGATACATATTTTTATAAATATATACACACATATATACAGTGTGTGTGTGTGTGTATATATATTCCAAATCCAGCTATGAGAAAGAATACATTTTTATATGTTAGTGGTTCTTTAATAGCCGCTTCTGACCCCATTAATACAGTACAACCTCTTTGTTATTAGGAGTTTTGTCTGTACATATTTCTAGGAAAATGGGAAGAGATCCCACTTTAAGCTGAACTCCAGACAAACTGTTAAATACACAGATGAATTAAGTATATGGGAGCTGTTTTACATGCCAAAGCATATGTATTTCTGTTCATCCAGCCCTGAGCTTTCCACTGCTCTGCCGCCCAAGCTGGCAGGAAATCATTTAGATATTCACCTCAAATGCATATTGAGGGGAATTTGTCAAAACCGGAGCAGAGAAAACCTGGAGTAGACATGCACTGCAGCCAATCAGCTTCTGTTTTTCATTTTTAAATCTTAGCTGAGCAAACTGAAGAGAGATGCTGATTGGTTGCCATGGGCTTCTGTTCGCTCCATTTTTGATAAATTCCCCCCCCCTAAAGCTGCTCTAAAATGCAGATCTGGACACATTGCCTGCGTTGAGGGACTTAAAATAACGAAAAAGAAAAGATATAACCAACAAATGCAATATGCATTTTTTTTTTTACACCTTATTGATACATATTATTTGTTTTTACAGAAATTGTTTTTATTGAAAGATTTTGCACATAAACATCCTTGTAGGATGCATAGGTACATAAACATAGAACCAAACAACACGAGATAAAGCATCTATCTCACATTCCTTGGGCAATTAACATTCAGCAGAACAGTGAACGAAGTATAAAAGGGTGCATGCCCCTGCATAGGATCGTGGGATACGTATTGAACAGCAATCTGGGGGCTAGGTACCCACAAGCGTGGAGGGCCCAAGTAGCCACAAACAACACATGACATCAGACAAAACATGAAAGAAGGTGGAAAAGGGAAATGGTGGAGAGGAGGTAGGAAAGGGAGAACGTGAAAGAGAGATGGGGGGAAGGGAGAGGAAGAAAAGAAGAAGGGGTGGTGGAGGGAATGACCGTACTCCTGTCTGTCCCGTGGAAGGGCAACCACCGGGATTGATACATATTTTTATAAATATATACACACATATATACAGTGTGTGTGTGTGTGTATATATATTCCAAATCCAGCTATGAGAAAGAATACATTTTTATATGTTAGTGGTTCTTTAATAGCCGCTTCTGACCCCATTAATACAGTACAACCTCTTTGTTATTAGGAGTTTTGTCTGTACATATTTCTAGGAAAATGGGAAGAGATCCCACTTTAAGCTGAACTCCAGACAAACTGTTAAATACACAGATGAATTAAGTATATGGGAGCTGTTTTACATGCCAAAGCATATGTATTTCTGTTCATCCAGCCCTGAGCTTTCCACTGCTCTGCCGCCCAAGCTGGCAGGAAATCATTTAGATATTCACCTCAAATGCATATTGAGGGGAATTTGTCAAAACCGGAGCAGAGAAAACCTGGAGTAGACATGCACTGCAGCCAATCAGCTTCTGTTTTTCATTTTTAAATCTTAGCTGAGCAAACTGAAGAGAGATGCTGATTGGTTGCCATGGGCTTCTGTTCGCTCCATTTTTGATAAATTCCCCCCCCCCCCCCCCCC
>NW_017306285.1:3916762-3925570 GCF_000935625.1 Nanorana parkeri | reverse complement strand
TTAGTTAAGAAGACATGTTTAGGATTTTAGAGGCTCGGTGTCCTTTGTTGGATTGTAATTCCCGTGTATACAAGGCTTTGCCGTTCTGAAGTTCAGCACCACGGATAGCTCCACAGTTGCCTCGTATTTCAGTCAGCTCAGCTTTAACCGCAGCAGAGAAAAAAAAATCAAGTCTCTTACCGTGCTTGACAGGTCTGTGTAAATCTCAGGGCTGGATAGACAGAAATACAAATCCCTTGGCAGGTTAAAAAACCCCCTTATATGTATTTCATGTGTTTATTTAGCTGGATTTCTGCTTTAAATCACATCTCAGAGGTGAGACATCTCAAGCAGATTTACCAGTTTGGCCCAACGGCTACAGCAGCGGATGTTTTGTGTCCACTAGATAAATATCTACAATCAGCTTTCAATGGGTGGAATGTATCATAGCAATTACGAGTGTTTGAACTGGCATATGGTCGCATGCAGGGCCAGATTTCCCACAGGGCCGCCTAAGGCCCGGTCTCGGGGCAGCAGGGGTGTGGAATTCCTATCTCCCGAGGCCCGGGACACGCAGTTCCGGGCACCGAGCGGGTAGTTGTTTTCCACATTTAGCCCTACTTTGGGCAAGCAGAGCTAAATGTACACTGGGGAAGCCGCCACTTGTTTTGTACAAGTGAACCCGGCGATGTTACCGAGATAACTTGTATGCAGCCTGCACACAGGGGGGCGCATTGAGGAACCTGGCATTGGGGCAGCAGAGAAAGTAAATCCGTCCCTGGTGGCATGGGATATATTTGCGCCAGATTTATATTGCCGGTGTAATGTTCTTAAATGAGATTAAACAGACTTCAGGAAAGGAGACTTGTAACTTCAGGCAAAAAGCTTACTGAACAAGTGGTCATGGGGACTTCTTAAGTTGCAATTGTTTTGTTAGGCGATGCTCCAGTTTCAGGCAGCCGCAGGACAGGCGCAGATGTAAAACGGTCGGGGGAAAATAGTGCACGCTCAGGTCAAATCGGGCTCACATGTTAAAAGACAGATTTACACATAAAAAAAAAAAGATTAAGAGGCTAAAACAGTCGCAATTTCTTTGATAAATTCCCCCCATTGCGTTTCAAAACAATCTTTTTTTTTTTTTTTAATGTAACATTAATACATTCCCTTCCATATCATTTTGCTGTAAGAGTCGGGTTCAGAACGGGCCATATCTCGTGGCGATAGAAGATCTCTGCCTGTCAGACGTGTCTGTCGTGCTTGAAGGAATGTTCCATGGGCTGACGAACCTGAGATTGACCGTCATATTCCACCATTCTCAGGTCAGACAGTCCTAGGGACATCTCTCAGCTAATGAACATTATCTAGAGGTGATGGGACCAGAGCAGACCAATCGCCTAGAGGAAAAGGCAAAAACAAAAATCAGAGATTTAAGATTTTCTTCCAACTACAAAATACAAAGCATAAATCATTAAATAAAAAGTGTCATTTTAGGTAATAAGAGCAAACAAGCGCGCCATTTCTTTACCTACATTCAATGATTCTAAGGTCCCATTCACACCAGGACGGTTGCGGAGCAGCTCCGTTTCCGCAAGGGCGGGTTTCGGTCTTTTTAATTGCATGTCAGCGCTGAAAAGCAATTAAAAATGCCCAAAACCATAGAAAGCTGTATGGTAACCGCACTGATCAGAGCAGCAAAAGAGGCTCAGGGAGCAATTCGGGCGGGAGGCAGTTCAGATCACACGGAGCCATGAACGGTCCCCATAGCAATGTATGGGAATGTTCATGTCGGCCAATCCGCATGGCCAAACCTCCCCGGTGTGAACGGGACCTGATAGCTGGAAATATCCTCGTTTACCGGCATCTCAATTAAAATAAAGACAGGACAGAGGATATAGGAAATGATTGGCATGTACAGTCCGTGGTGCTGATGTTTCCCTGTCCATGGTTTGATCGCTTTCTCAATGTATATTGAGAGAGAGAGAGAGAGAGAGAGAGATGGATATCTTTACCATAAACTCCCCGTTATCTGACACCCACGGGGATTGGTAGATTCCGGATAAATGTAGCTTCTGGTTGCTTGAGAGTTACTATTAAAAATAGGTCTAACTAATGCTCATACCCTATACTATTCCATGCCAGAACATAAACTCTGTATTGACTTCATATTAATATGGAAATGCAGTCATCAAAAGCAAATAGACACATGATAGTTTCCCGGATAATTATTTTTTTTTTAAATACAGAAGCTGTTTAATTTGCAGACTTAACTATTGCAGAACCTGTAATTAGAATCAGACACGGAGCGTATACAAAACAGCGTAGAAATATTTTGCAAGCAAAGGCGGGGAAAAAAAAATTCTGAAGCAAGAACAGAAAGACTGATAGCCGGCTACAAGGAATGACATTTTATATTATATGAACCAGAGCAGTTTCTTCATTTTTGCACATGATAAAATCTGAATATGGCTAGAAAACGGCTTAAACCCCCCAAACAATTCGATATGTTGGAAAAGCAGAGACCCTGGAGAATAAACAAATGCTAATTGCAAGCATGTGACACTAATATGTATTTTAGTGCACACAAACAGACTGTAAGAGGTAATTTTTGGGTAAAATATAAAAGATGGCGTTGTGTCGGGTGTATAGATGCCGAGCCAGTTGTATTGTGGGAGATTGTTTCTGTTATTTTGTTACCTTGTCAAAATTGAATAAAGCTTTTGTAAAGAAATCGATGCCGAGCCTTAAAGTGACATTAAAGTCAAGTTTTTTTCCCCTCGTCCCAATCCTGCTGTAGGGACTTACCTTAAATGATGCCTCTTAATCCCATCATCTTCTTCTTTCCTTTCCTTTTCAGCTGTCCCTCCAGCGCCGACTCCTCTGTCCTCCTCTTCTCTCATGTCCCACGGTGTCTGTGTGCGGGTGCACACTGCTCCATAGACCTACCTTGTGTCTCTCCTCGTCTCCCGGCCGAACATCTGAACTGCGCATGCGCCCGCCCCATCATCCTTTGCAGTCGCCCGAGGAATTTTCAGATGTTCGGACGGGAGCGCGCGACGGGGACACAGGTACGTATTAACCCTTTGAATATGTTTTTTTAAAAATTGTTTTGAATACATGTACTGCTTGCTAGCCGTAGAAATATGCAAAAACATGCGAGGGTTTAATAACCCTTTAACATTGCGCGCGCTGATCAATCGGTTACACAGATAAAAAGAATTCTCATCGTGCATTAAAATTTGCACAAATGCAGTTGCAATTTTTCTTTTCTCGCAGAGCTTACTTGCTTCTACTTCATAAAATCTGAACAACGCTCGCAGCTCGCTAAACCGGCCGATACATCAATAGAAGATGGTTGACAGCGTGCGGTGCAAATGTGACATCGGGCGGGATGGCTAGCCAGGAAGTTCCAGATAGTTTATAACAAACCACGACTAGTTAAAGTCAACACTTAAAAGTAACACAAACATCTTCTGCGTGAACTTTTTCCTAATGACATGTATTCGTTATGTGCCCATATAACGTACCACTGCTAACATTAGACCGCATCGCCCTCTCTACTTTACTGATGGCGTGTTCACAAAACTCGGATCGCTGCCTGTCATTTTTGGACTAACCGTATATATATACACGTATAAATATTTTGATTTTGGCAATCCCGGGTTACTACATTGGTAGTCAATGCAAATAAAGATCCAAAGGAGAGATCGTTGCACATTAATGACAGGGTGTGGAAAGCAAATAAAAAATGTGGTTATCGGGCGGTTTGGGCGTGGCTTCATTGTTGTGGCCGCAGTGGAAACAATTCTGAAGTCTTCTTTACCAAAAACTGTCAGAACGAGCCACGGGCGAATCATCCAAAGGATCAGCGTGTAATAATGGTTTGTTTTATGTGTCATTTGCCCGATCGCCCCCGCTGTCCTGGACTCTCTGTAGACCCACCAGCTATAAGGACCAATGCGATATAAAGCCTTGGATCAATGTAAGAATTACATCAAATTTAAAATTAAAGTGACACTAGCTGAGTTAAATCCTCAGGTACCTTCACTATTAACAGCACTGGGGGGGATTTATCAAGATTGGAGCAGAGAGAATCTGGAGCAGTTGACCATGGCAACCAATCAGTATCTCTCTTCAATTTGCTCAGGTAAGATATGAAAATGAGAGATAGAAGCTGGTTGGCTGCAGTGCAATTCTCCAAATTTTATCTGCTCCAGTTTTGAAGAATTCCCTCCACTTATTATATACTTATATATCTTATTTGTGTATCACTCGGCTTCAGATCCTCCAATCATCATCCAATCATGGTGCTGACACTGTCCTTCCTTCTGGAGCGGTGGCTACTTTTGTTCCCCATGGTCCCTGTGTGTGTTGTAAAGTAGTCACCGCTCCAAGCTCGCAACCGGGATCCACTACCATCATTTGTATTGCGATTGTAGTCCATCACGGGAGTGAGCTTGGAGCGGTGGCTACTTTACAACACACACGGGGAATGAAAGTGGCCCCCCTCCAGAAGGAAGCACAGTGTCAGCACCAATTCAGAGATGATTGGAGGATCTGCAGCCGAGTGATACACAAATAAGATACATTTTTGGTACTTGAATGTATTTTTAACATTTAACTCCTGACTTTAGTGTCACTTTTATTTTAAATTTGATGTAATTTTTACATTGATCCAAGGCTTTAAATCACATTGGTCCTTATAGCTAGTGGGTCTACGGAGAGTCCAGGACAGCGGTAACGATTGGACAAATCACACATAAAACAGACTACAAGTCCCACGGGGCATTGCAAGACTCTTGACAGCCACAGGCAAGACTCCCAGAGACAGGGGCATGTTGGGGTGTGTAGTTAAAGCACACCTCTGCTCTACGTACTAATACGTCTATCACCAGTCTATTATCCCCCTGTGTATTGTTGGTCTGCATTGCCCTAAATACCGTCCCTTTAATTATTACTTAAATTTAGCTGGCTTTACTTAGGTAAAAAAAATACATTTTGTATCCAAATAAAACAAATTAATGTTCTTAAAAGAAAATGTAAAACAAACAAACAAACCAGCAGCTCGTTGTATTTAGAAATATATTTTAAATACTATTGTCCTTGTGCATTCATTAAACAAAAAGAGCCCTAAATTGTAAAAAAAAACACGTGTTTCGGACACATGTATGCGTTTGTACGGCCGTCACGTGATGACCGCTTGGATGGCCTTGTAGGCAGATATAAATGCACGCACGCTGCAAAGTATAACGGCGCGTTACTTAAAGCTGGTACTTGGGGTTTCCGCTTGATGACCTTCAAAGCGATCTTACTTTGGTAGATACATGGACAGCATCACTTTGCGGTGACAGGGCCTATTATAATTATTGTGTAGAGAGGGAAGTAAAATAATTCAGGGACAGCCGAGTAAACATCAGGGTATAGAATTCAGAAGCAAGTCAGTCCATTCTAACACTGGGTGTGGAATTCAGGAGCAAGTCAGTCCATTTTAACACTGGGTGTGGAATTCTGGAGCGAGTCAGTCCATTCTAACACTGGGTGTGGAATTCAGGAGCGAGTCAGTCCATTCTAACACTGGGTGTAGAATTTTGGAGCAAGTCAGTCCATTCTAACACTGGGTGTGGAATTCTGGAGCGAGTCAGTCCATTCTAACACCGGGTGTAGAATTCTGGAGCAAGTCAGTCCATTCTAACACTGGGTGTAGAATTTTGGAGCAAGTCCGTCCATTCTAACCCTGGGTGTAGAATTCTGGAGCAAGTCAGTCCATTCTAACACTGGGTGTGGAATTCTGGAGCAAGTCAGTCCATTCTAACACTGGGTGTGGAATTCTGGAGCAAGTCAGTCCATTCTAACACTGGGTGTAGAATTTTGGAGCAAGTCAGTCCATTCTAACACTGGGTGTGGAATTCTGGAGCAAGTCAGTCCATTCTAACACTGGGTGTAGAATTCTGGAGCAAGTCAGTCCATTCTTACACCGGGTGTGGAATTCTGGAGCAAGTCAGTCCATTCTAACACCGGCATGTACTTTGAAGTTAGCAGCAACAATAGACTTGCTTTGCAATAGAAAAAGCTACATCGATGTATCTCTGTCTCCATCTAATCTCTCTATCTACCTCGTCTATGTGACCCATCCGTCCGTCTACTTGTATATCTTATCTAGATCACCTTCGATGCGGAGTAAGAATTGTCATGTACTTACCGGTACCTGTCAGGTAGGTCTCGCGTTCTGTCACCAGTCAGATTCTGAGCTTTACATGAGAGTTTATAAGCAGCGCCCTGCCCCCTCCACATACGGCTTTTTATCATTGGCTACTTTGAACCTTGTGGTGTGTTTCCTGTGTGTCTGTGTGGTTGGAGAGATTTCCTGTTCTAGGCTGGACAGACACGCACAGGGACCGGAACATCACCTGTAACGTCTCAGCGAGCCCGGTGCATTCTGTATACTTTGTATATATTTTCATTTGTCTGGGGTCATAAAAGATTTCTATATGCAAAGAGCCCTTAGACACACACACACACACACACACACACACACACACACCACTTCACTAATGCAAAGTAATATTCATTTCGCCATGGGGAACGGCATTATGCAAATGCATCCATAGCCCTGCGGCCCAAGGGCCACGTGTTCCCCTTTGCTGGCTTGTTTTCATGCCCTTGGACCCCAGCAGTCTGCAATGGGAGTGGGATCATTGATTTCAAAAGGGGTAATACCACCAATCATGTAACCAGTCTCTCTCTGTTGCTCAATATACGTACTGCTAGAAAGGATAGACTTACTAGAGACTGGGGACGTTCTACAGCAGGTGTGGGGAACCCCCATTCTGCATCTGTCTCCGGGAGTCGTGGCTGTGAGAATCTTGCAGTGCTCCATAGGATTTGTAGTTTCTACGCAGCTGGGGGGCTGGGGGTGCTGGGGGGCCGCTGGTTCCCCACCCCTGTTCTATAGGTTTCTATTGCAGGGATTTGTAGTTTCTACGCAGCTGGGGGGCTGGTGAGATATGAGATAGATAGATAGATAGATAGATAGATGGATGGATAGAATATAGATAGATATGAGATAGATGGATGGATAGATAGAATTGAGATAGATAGATAGATAGATAGATAGATAGATAGATAGATAGATAGATAGATAGATAGATAGATAGAGATGAGATAGATAGATAGATAGATAGATAGGTAGAGATGAGATAGATAGATAGATAGATAGATAGATAGATAGATAGATATGAGATAGATAGATAGATAGATATGCGATGGATGGATAGATAGAATTGAGATAGATAGATAGATAGATAGATAGAATTGAGATAGATAGATAGATAGATATGAGATAGATGGATAGATAGATAGATAGATAGATAGATAGATAGATAGATAGATATGAGATGGATGGATAGATAGAATTGAGATAGATAGATATGAGATAGATAGATATGAGATAGATAGATATGAGATAGATGGATGGATAGATAGATAGATATGAGATGGATGGATAGATAGAATTGAGATAGATAGATATGAGATAGATAGATAGATAGAATTGAGATAGATAGATATGAGATAGATAGATATGAGATAGATAGATAGATAGAATTGAGATAGATAGATATGAGATAGATAGATAGATAGAATTGAGATAGATAGATATGAGATAGATAGATATGAGATAGATAGATATGAGATAGATGGATAGATAAGAGAGGGGTTTCCATTGGTGTGGAGGTGGATTGCAGTCTGGGGGTGTAACAATATAAATGGAGTATCTTTGGAATGTGTTCATTGAACCTTTATCTTTGTATTATGTCTCCTCTGCAGTGTATGAGATAGATAGATAGATAGAATTGAGATAGATAGATATGAGATAGATAGATAGATAGAATTGAGATAGATAGATATGAGATAGATAGATATGAGATAGATAGATATGAGATAGATGGATAGATAAGAGAGGGGTTTCCATTGGTGTGGAGGTGGATTGCAGTCTGGGGGTGTAACAATATAAATGGAGTATCTTTGGAATGTGTTCATTGAACCTTTATCTTTGTATTATGTCTCCTCTGCAGTGCAATGTCTGGGACGAGCGTCGCTCTGTAACTGCACTTTTCAGAAACATTTGTACCACATTTAAAGATATACTTTTCCCTGTGATCAGATGTGACACCTACTACTTCTGATCTCCGGTAACTCCGCCACAGTTTGCCGCAATGTGTGTCATACGCAGCGCCGTCTGCATCCTAAATACAAGTTATAACTTTGTAGCTTTAGAGAGCAAAAAGAGTCATTTTGGCACAAACACTCAAATCATAAAACCGGAGGGAGAAGAAAGTGTTTGGGGTTTTTGTATCGGTGTCAGCCGATGGAAAGGTTTCCATAATTAAACTGGCGCTATTCAGGGAGACGGAGATCAAAATAACCAATAAATGAGACATTTCCTGTTGTATAAATGATATATGAGCGTTTCCCGTCACGGGATGAATATACACTCTCGGCTGTTATAAACATGTTTGGGGGCGCACACACACGTATAAACATACATGTGTGTGCGCGTGTATACGTGTGTGTGTATACGTGTGTGTACAGTAGATTGAAGTTACTATTAAAAATGATGCATTCTGGGATTGCATACAGTTCACGCAAATATGTGCATACGCATTTACAAATATGCGTACGATTTGTGCTCTTGCGTGTATGGGGAAGCCGCACTGCTTGGTCATGGCCGCTCTGTGTAGCGTTGTCACCCTCTTGGAGCATATACAGTATATAACAAAGGATGAATTGGGTGTAGGTTCACCAGAAGGTACCTCCTTAAAGGCACAGGGACAC
>NW_017306285.1:3910203-3916722 GCF_000935625.1 Nanorana parkeri | reverse complement strand
TTGGAGGCTGCACCATAGGCAGCAGTGCGCCATAGTCAGCTGCTTAGTTTGCCTAGTGGAAGCACCGGTCCTGACTATTAAGTATGGAGCACATGGAGCACACAGTACAAAAACAAAAATCTCCCAACACACTCGCCAACCAGCCTGCCAAAAAAAAGGTTCTGCAACAGTTAAAGTGTATCTAAACCCCAAAAGAAAAACGTCCTATACGCAGCTTACCATGAGTCCTTACATGTGACTTTCTGTCCGAGGGTGACTCCACTCTATAGAAGTGCAGCGTAGCCACCCTTGTCCCCCCGTGTGGAGGGTAGTGACTGACAAAACACATACCATCTCCACATGACACTTTTTAAGCCTTTACAGCAAATATTTTTTTTTCTTCTTTTGGGGTTTGCTGATTTATCATAAATCCTGGTCCGGCTTTATGACACATTGTCATTATAAGCTCCCCCCGTCAGTGTTAAATGGTTTGTCTCGGCCCCTCTATCTGACACCTTTGCTGGCCAGCTCAGCCTGTTAAAGGAAGTTCAAAAATAACAGACTCGCTGGCCGGATCACATAGGTGCAAATAAAGAAAGCTGGTGCAGCCAGCACATGTAGGGATTATTAACCTTCAGTGTCAGACACAGGGCCGGATTTACTCTCTCTGCTGCCCCAACGCCAATGTCAATGCGCCCCCCTGTGTGCAGGCTGCATACAAGTGATCTCCGAGACATCGCCAGGATCACGTGTACAAAACAAGCGGCGGCTTCCCCGCTGTACATTTAGCTCCGCTTACCCAAAGCAGGGCTAACTGTAGAAAACATACTACCTGCCCGGCGCCCAGAACTACATGTCCCGGGGAATCGGGAGATTGGAATTCCACACCCCTGCTGCCCCTCTACCCCCTGCTGCCCCTCTACCCCCTGCTGCCCCTCTACCCCCTGCTGCCCCGAGGCTGGGCCTGTGGTAGAGTATTGGGCTGTCAGTATTGTGTTTCTGTGGATTATGAATTAGGAAGGAACCATTACATCGATCTGATGAGGAATAGATACATAGAGAGAGATAGATAGATAGATATGAGATAGATATGAGATAGATAGAATGGATGGATGGATGGATAGGAAGGGGCTTTGGCTATTACCTGTCAGTCTTCTCCTCTCGCTGTCTCACATCTTGTGAGGTTTGTATCAGATCTCTGGTCTCACGTGTTGTGGTCACAGATATTGCGGGGGCGATGTGTTGCAGGCCGCGGGTCTTCTAACAATCTTACTCCATCTTTTTGAGTCTTGCAGAATATCTATAATAAACCTGAGCTGAGAGAACTATGGAAGCTTCCATCATCTTCTAAATGCTACTTCGCTTCCCTGTCATGCCGACCCTCATCTTTGGTACAAGGAGTCTCTGACCAGCCACGTGCCTGCAGGTATGGATTGTCTGACTTTTTTCTGGCCTTCCTGATCCAAGTCAGAGACTGGGGATACATGGAATCCAGGGGATCAGCAGCATGACAGTCAGGCATCGAGCATCTCCAGAAGAAGGTCAGCAGTAGCAGGCGCCGTACTTGTGTCATGACAGGGTTACTTTAAGATTAAACTCCAGGCAAACGACTCAGTACAGCAGTGGCTCACTGGGGGGGTGGGGGCGGCACCCGGGTGACACCATTAGGGGAGTGACACCAAAACGACTGACAGTCATTTTGGTGTCACCCCCTCTGAAAATGGACCAAGAGCCTGACAGTTGCATGAGAGAGGAGGGGACCCGGCGCGTGAACCTTATCCCCCTGGGTGAACGCCCCCCTCTTCTCAATGCCAGCGTCCATCACCAAGATGGCAACCGGAAGATATCACCAAGATGGCTGCGCATGTGCGTGATGACATCATGCACATGTGCAATGACGTAACGGCAGGGTGTCACCTGGTACCAGCTCCAGTGACACTTTTTTTTTGCAATGCTTCCTCTTTTTCATCCCTATGGGCAATACCGCGTCGCAGCCGTATAGGCGATTCTCCAGCAGTAAACTTGATTAGAGACCACTTACCTGTGGCGTCCTTCCCCACACCGGGATAGGACGTCACATGGTCGCTGGCGTCACTGGGATAGGACGCCACACCCGGGATCACATGGTCGCCGCTCCCTATGTTCTGCGGCGCTTTGACCAGCAAGGTAATGAGGCTCATTAGGGAAGTTTTAATGAGAAGGTATGGAAGGTTTCTGGAGGGTTTGTTCATATCACCCAACCGTGCTGAACCGCGGCCACTGATAAGAACTTTATTGAATTGTCACAAGTGACATTTCATCCAGTCCTATTCACCACAGCGTCTTTGCGTTGCATTGGTTTGCATTGCAATAGGCGGTGCTGAAAAAAAGAACTAGAAGTACAGGACTTTTTTTTCCCAGTGCACATCACCGCAACTCCGTGGTATGAATTGACCACACTGAACACAAGGCTTTTTGACTTGGCCTTGCGTTGGTTCTGCGCTGGGCAAGGCTGCCAACTCAGCCCCCCAGTGCATCTGGTGTGAACGGGCCCTTAAAGATGGATTTTATTGCAATGTCACAGGAGTGCCGATCAATTCTTGCTTGTGGTCATACAAAGTAATGGAACATACTTGGATCATTGACTCTTAATGACCGGCCGGGGGATCTGTATGTCTCGTTCTGTTTGACGTTGGCTCTTATGGATCCATTCATGAAGCCAAGCTGTATGCTTTACAAATATGCATTGTGACTCAGAGGGTAAGAGATCTGACTGAGGGTCTGAGATACCCGGGCTCAGTTCTGGTTGGTGAAGGCTTTGTGATTGTGAAATTGGAAAGCGAGAGCTGTGAGTGAGTGAGCGAGCAGCAACTGTATGGTCTCCTAATAGAAGGTCAGAGTCGGAATCCCTGCTTGTTGGTTTCTGCCAAGTACTTGGAGACGGAACACGTCAGTGTTTGAGAGGACAGTCATCTCAATGCTAAATATATTATTATATTACTTTAGATTTGTTTTGTTAATGTACAAATTCCGCTGAATCCTGAAATAGAAGAACGAGCACTTCAATGGTTGAGCTGAGGCGGTGGCTCAGAGGATAGGAGCTTTGACTGGTGTGCTGGAGACCTGGGTTCGAATCCGTCTTAGGGAAAGCCTTGTGTGTCCTGGGTGCTGTGCAGTACCTGAGCCCCCCTAGTGGTGGGGCAGAGCAGTGGGAAATGTCTCAAACCCATTACTCTGTCCCACCACTAGGGGGTTCATGTACTGCACAGCACCTGGGAGGTGACTCGGATATATATATATATCTATATCTATATCTGGGGTGAGCCAAAAAAACCCTAAGTCCCTAAATTTTGAATGGGCCGCCCCGGTAAGACAGCCCCTTGTATTTATATATGTTGCAGTGATGTCACAGACTATGGACCGAAGAGGGGGTAGTCCACACTCTATTGTGATGCCACACATGTTACAGGCCTGTGGGGGCCTGGGACTGGAGCAGACTAGTGGGTTGTCCATGGCCTCCAAGCTTTCACTCAGCTATTTGAGCTCGAGTCTACTGTGCTTCCATGTACTCACCCTCGGGGTCTACAGCGCTCTTGTGGTATCACACTCGGGGGTCTACAGCACTTTCATGGATTTGCACTCAAGGTTTGCAGCGCTCTCATTGGTTGGCCCTTGGTGGTCTACAACACTTGTGTGGATTTGAACTTGGGTCTACGGCGCCCTGGGTCAACGCTCTTATCCACTGAGCTACTCGCCTCTGCTCAGCAACTCATGTGTTCATTCTCCTAGTTCAGGAGTGATAAGTCGGCACAAATTCAGAAAGCAAAACCGAGATTCGAACCTGCGACTCCAAAATCTCTGCTGGGCCCTAGGCGAGCATCTAAACCTCTGGGCCAGCCCTTTGTCTAGCAGGCCCGTCATTCAAGACTTAGGAAGTGAAATGACTCATAAGCCCACTCAAAAAGTGGGACTTAGAATATTTTTGGGACGTTATATAAGCTCTGTGGTTTAGCAGTCAGTCCTTTGAACATCAAGCCTTATAAATGACTTGATTTATAATCAATGAATGATGTGCGCGTCCTCCTTTATCACTTAATTGGTGTTATTACTTATAGATTAGTACCAGGTGATCCAATATCCCTCCCGGCATCGTGATCGGTAACCAGATGCCTTATTCAGGTGGGAAATATTGGGACTTATTGGGACTTATTCTTCTTATTTAGGGTTTGGCTCCGGAGGTTTAAGCAGCCGGCTTTATGAACATGGAGACGTAGTGATCACTGACTCCTCATAGCAGCAGATAAACTACAATGAAGGTGTGCGCGTGGGACGGAGACGGTGATGAAGGTGTGCGCGTGGGACGGAGACGGTGATGAAGGTGTGCGCGTGGGACGGAGGCGGTGATGAAGGTGTGCGCGTGGGACGGAGTCGGTGATGAAGGTGTGCGCATGGGACGGAGTCGGTGATGAAGGTGTGCGCATGGGACGGAGACGGTGATGAAGATGTGCGCGTGGGACGGAGGCGGTGATGAAGGTGTGCGCGTGGGACGGAGTCGGTGATGAAGGTGTGCGCGTGGGACGGAGACGGTGATGAAGGTGTGCGCGTGGGACGGAGTCGGTGATGAAGGTGTGCGCGTGGGACGGAGACGGTGATGAAGGTGTGCGCGTGGGACGGAGTCGCTGATGAAGGTGTGCGCGTGGGACGGAGATGGTGATGAAGGTGTGCGCGTGGGACGGAGACGGTGATAAAGGTGTGCGCGTGGGACGGAGACGGTGATAAAGGTGTGCGCGTGGGACGGAGTCGGTGATGAAGGTGTGCGCGTGGGACGGAGATGGTGATGAAGGTGTGCGCGTGGGACGGAGTCGCAGGCTTTGCTGTATTAGATTTTGCAGAGTTGATGAAGTGCAAAAACGTCACTTGTGTACTTTAGTCATTTTAAAATGAGCACCTAAGTGTTTGGGCTTTTTTAGGGGACAATCTTGGGGCATTGGACCTGCCATTGCAGCTGTCAAGTATCAGACACAATGGGGTGTGTATGATGTGTAGGTCATGTGAGGCGGGAACCACTTGTGGCCATGAATGTTGGTTCGGTCCGTGGCGTCTTCTGAAGTGTTCTGGACCGTTCTCTGTTTTGTCTTACGCGTGGCCATCTGTTGCCGCACAATGTTAATTCCGCTGTATTTTCACCACCAGGGAGCCACAGGCGCTCAATACAGCTTACCGGTGACATCAATGGCTGTAGGTGTGTATACGCCGGGATTGTATAAAAAGACATTTGTATGGGAGCAAAACCCCCAACAGAGTTGTGTGAATGTATGCCAGTCCTGTATGTACCCACATACAGCCATAGACTTCTATAGGAGGCGGTACGGAGCACCTATGGCCCCCTGGGGGTGGTAATACACAGGAATTGATGGACGTTGTACAAGCACAGGCAGCCGTGTGCAAGAGACCAAACAGTGTTAACAAACCATCTGCTCAGTGCGAATGTCAACACGTGTTCCTCTATTGACCTATGGCAAGCTGAAGTGTATTGATGTCATTTTTTTTGTTCATGATGAAGTAAAGAAATCTTTTTGTTTGTAATGCTGTCTCCATCCCCGCTGGTGAGATCTGCCCTCTCCACGGGTCCTGGTCACCATTGTCAGCTTGACAGGAAGTGATCATAAATCGTTCACACCTAGGCGTATTGCATATGCGCGTCTGTCGCGCGTTTTTTTACCGCGATTCACGGTAAAAAAGTTGCGCGTTTCCGAAGGCTACTTGGCTGTATCCCAATGGAAACGCGCAACAAAACGGCCCAAAGTAGTACCTGTACCTTTTCAGGCGTGGGCTGGTTTGTAGCGCGTTAGGGACGGGCGAAAATACGCCAAGGTGGGAACCAGACCATTGAATACAATTGGATTTATATTTTTGAGCGTTTTGTAGAGCGTTCGTCGAGCGTAGAACGCGCTACAAAACTTTCAGTTGTGAACGAGGGCTAAATCAGAACCTGGCCGACAGTAAATCAGAACCAGGCCGGGTTCAACATTAGATAGACCTTAAATAATACAGAGCCAATTGGCGTAGGTGGATTCTATATGGGGCTGCGCTGCCATACTGCTGGGGGGGGTCTTAAGGAAGGTGTAAGAGGGCCACATGTTACTGCCAGGCAGTGGTTATAGGGTGTGGGGACCACATGTGACCTCCAGGAAGAGGTGTGGGGGGCCACATGTGACTACCAGGAAGAGGTGTGGGGGCCACATGTGACACCAGGAAGGGGTGAGAGGGCCATATGTGACACCAGGAAGGGGTGTGGGGAGCCACATGTGTGCTGGAACGTGTCACCCTTACACACCTGAGCCAGAGGGTAGCTAAGATGCGCTATGCACAAAGCCGCAGTGCGTCACAGTAAACACATCTACTCCTCAGGACGTCATTTTTTGGGGGGTATTTTGACCAAAACCCACCTCATAGGTAAGCAGACGACGATGAACCCTAAAACACAGGCGACGTCCATTTCACGTATAATAAGATTTATTTTGATATATTATGATAGACTGAAATAAACATTACTATGTA
>NW_017306285.1:3908147-3910182 GCF_000935625.1 Nanorana parkeri | reverse complement strand
TCGGTTCTGGTAGCTACACGATTTATGAAAACTGGAGCAATATGAAAGCCGAGCCGTCGTCCATAGCAACCAGATTCCAGCTTGTGTTCTCTGGACCTGGGAAACGGACACGTGGAATCTGGTTGCTATGGAAACTCTGCTACATCACTTTGTTCCTGTTGTCAGAGATTTGTACCAGCGGAGGGGGAATCAAGCCGGGTCATCTTCATCGCTCCAGTCCGCAGGGCCATCTGTGCCGAAATAGCGGTCCCCGAAATTACCTGGAAGAAAAGACAAGACTGTAAGAAAAACTGACCAGTCGTGGGGTGCACCGGGGGTGAGCAAGCTCCGACCCTCCAGCTGTTGTGGAACTACAAATCCCATGAGGCATTGTGTGTCAGGACGGATGGGGGGCTGGAATTCCTGAAATTGGTACCTGCCGGTTATCACTACATAGGTTTAGGTGGCAAAAACAAGTGAAAAACATGCCCCCCCCAAGGCTGACCCTCACCCCTAACCCTTCCCTTATACAAGTCCTACCCACCCCCCCTCCATGACCTCTTACCTTAACATGGCCCTAA
The DNA here is from genome assembly GCF_000935625.1 of Nanorana parkeri. Classification (NCBI taxonomy): domain Eukaryota; kingdom Metazoa; phylum Chordata; class Amphibia; order Anura; family Dicroglossidae; genus Nanorana; species Nanorana parkeri. The sequence goes on along the minus strand of NW_017306285.1, from coordinate 3,909,622 downwards.
GGCTGACCCTCATCCCTAACCCTTCCCTTATACTAGTCCTCTCCCCCCCCCCCCCCCTCCATGACCTCTTACCTTAACATGGCCCTAAGGCTCACCCTCACCCCTAACCCTTCCCTTATACTAGTCCTCTCCCCCCCCCCCCCCCTCCATGACCTCTTACCTTAACATGGCCCTAAGGCTCACCCTCACCCCTAACCCTTCCCTTATACTAGTCCTCTCCCCCCCCCCCCCCCTCCATGACCTCTTACCTTAACATGGCCCTAAGGCTCACCCTCACCCCTAACCCTTCCCTTATACTAGTCCTCTCCCCCCCCCCCCCCCTCCATGACCTCTTACCTTAACATGGCCCTAAGGCTCACCCTCACCCCTAACCCTTCCCTTATACTAGTCCTCTCCCCCCCCCCCCCCCTCCATGACCTCTTACCTTAACATGGCCCTAAGGCTCACCCTCACCCCTAACCCTTCCCTTATACTAGTCCTAAAACTTGACCTGAGCGCAGCAATATTGTGAAAACCCATCTCCATGGAAAATGACCCCACCTATAGCATGGCTAGACTGAGGGGCCAATCACACTTGTGGATTGTGGCAACGCACATGTTAACCACGACACATGGCAGCGCACCCATTCTGTGTGTGGTAGCATTCATCGTGACTGTCACCCCATCGTATTGTACAGCCGAGCGCAATGCAGCGCAGCACCCCACAATGCACAATAATGCCATCATGGCAGTCGGGGGAATAGAGGGAGTAGGGATTTGAAGAATCGGGCTCCTACCTATTCCCGGGATGATTCGGAAAAGGTTATTGACTTTTTTATCCACGGCGGTGGTTAGAATGCGAACGCGTGGGAAGGCATAAGCCACGGAGTGGACGCCCAGCTCCGCCATGAGCAGAGACAGCAGGAAGATCTTCTCTTCGGGAACTTCATGATCCTGATCAGATAAAACAATGTTATGAAGACATCTCAGTCAGTCACACGGTTCCCTACAACTCCCCAGTCCCGTCACATGCTTACCAGCAGTACACGGACCGCCATCATGGCTGCTGCTCCTGTGGACACCGTGCAGTCCATGAGAATAACGTGGTCCTCGCTGATGTCCTTAGGAAGACGCAGGTAATGCAGCTGAGGAGGACATGGGGGAAATCACGCAGAGAAGGCAACAGACATTAAAGGGTCACTCAACCCAAAAGTGATATTTGCTTTTAGGAGATGGTCATGCCTAGGTTCCTAGCTCCGCCTACTTTCCTTGAGCAATACAAGGGAGTTCCACTCTCCCTATTGCATATAACGCAACAAGTAAAATTACTCATGGCAACCTAAAGACGTTTACTTATCATTTAACCGAGCTCCGATTGGCTGCTGTGAGTCCCCACCCTCTGAATACCATTACTGCCCGCCCCCCCCCCCCCCCCCCCCCACCCCAGCCACCCCCCCCCCCCCCCCGCTCTAATGCATTACTGGGACTTGTAGTCC
>NW_017306285.1:3901826-3907993 GCF_000935625.1 Nanorana parkeri | reverse complement strand
CTCTGACCTCAGGCTCTCCGGTGCTGGGGTTGGTCTGGATAAGAATGGTTCCGATCCGGACGTCTTTGCAGACGGCTCTTAGTGCCGGTTCCATGGTCTCGCCGGCTCTCAGGATGGAAACTCCGGTGATCTGACACAAAGAAAACATGGCTCAGGAAGCAGGGAATGGAGTCGGCCTGACTATATACAACGTCTGGAGGAAGTGATGTCAGAATTTCCCCCGGTTTTATCACCTGCAGGCGATTCTCTACCTTCAGCTACCCAAAACATCACTGGGCCACGTCACACTAACACGGCAGAGATATAAATACAGGTGAGGGGACTGTCCGTGACCAGATTTAATCGGGAATTATTAGATTACAGAATCTGTATGCCGAACACTTCCACATGTCCTCCCCGCACACTCACCCGTTTTCCATCAAATGTCCTCCCTTCGTACTCGTGATCTTGCGGGGTCTGAACGGTGCAGCTCTGCAGAGAGAGAAGACAGGTCACCGAGGATGGAGATGGTCCACATAGTGAACAATGTTGTGTCTGAAGGAAGAGGTCGCTGGGGGCAGAACCCGTTTCCTCCTTCTGACACTTAGGCCTTGTTCACACCAAATGCAGAGCAGATCCGGTCAGGTTTCTGCACACGCACGCTAGTTTTTTAGATGCGTTTTTGACACGTTTTTGGAAAAAAAAAAAGTTTAAAGTTTACAATGGACTTTCAGTGCGTTCCAGGCATTTGTGTGCGTTTTTGATGCGTTTGCAGATCCAGCTCTGGAACTGAACGCTGCGATGTGAACTGGAGCAAAAAATACCATTGGAATACATTGGACGCAGTTTTGATCCGCTCTGCACCTGGTGTGAACAAGGCCTTAGATAAAAAGGCCTAAAGAATGGTCTCTGTATGCATCACATGAGAGTGGTGGCGACATTGTGAGCATCAGATCTTCTTTTACACTCTTGTCCCTTCGGCTGAGTTTTGGGTAGTGAATCAGTTTTGACTCCTTTCATATAAATTTCCAACTCTGTAGTAAGAAGTTGGGTGGAGCACTGGACACGGCGGGCCATTAATACAAAAATACAGATTCAAAGTAACGATCACATTTCTTACTTTTTAGGATACACATCGAGCAAAACTGGAGCAGACAAAACATCTGGAGCAGCTGTGCATGGCAACCAATCAGCTTCTCTCTTTCATTTTCAAGTCTTAACTGAACAAACCGAAGAGAGAAGCTGATTGGTTGCCCTGAGCAACTGCTTTAGATTCTGTCTGCTCCAGTTTTGATAAATTCCCCTGGGACCGTTAGGGTAAAAAAAGGAAAATCAAACAAAAACATCCTGCAAGAGAAGAGGAATAATATTTACCTTTCCAGTGGGTCATGTCTCCTACCTCTCCGGTGAGCCGCGTCTCCTACCTCTCCGGTGAGCCGCGTCTCCTACCTCTCCGGTGAGCTGCGTCTCCTACCTTTCCAGTGGGTCATGTCTCCTACCTCTCCGGTGAGCCGCGTCTCCTACCTCTCCGGTGAGCCGCGTCTCCTACATCTCCGGTGAGCCGCGTCTCCTACCTCTCCGGTGAGCCGCGTCTCCTACCTCTCCGGTGAGTTGCGTCTCCTACCTCTCCGGTGAGTTGCGTCTCCTACCTTTCCGGTGAGCCGCGTCTCCAGCCTTTCCGGTGAGCCGCGTCTCCCGCCTTTCCGGTGAGCCGCGTCTCCCGCCTTTCCGGTGAGCCGCGTCTTCTAACTTCTTGCTGGGCCGAGTCTCCTACCCTTGCGGTGAGCCGCGTCTCCTACCAGAAGATAGAACCATGGCGTAGGGTGGAGAACGCCGGAATCCGACACTTTTTTACCCTGACAGGATCCCTTTAACTATATCGCTATAAAGTCAAAATTAATTAATTTTCCGCCTAAAGACCTTAGATGTACACCAACAAAATCATCTCAATCCACCTAATGGTTTTACTGCCGCCTTGAAGCGGGCCCGTGGGTGAGCCAAGGCAGGTTTGGTGATCTATCGCACCGGTAAATCATGGCAACCTCTGACTGTAAGAAATCTAGTATCAGGAATCCCGGATTATATATCTGATAGATTCCCATGATTAGTTTAGGTATCAGCAAAGCATCACTCACCCTGAAGGGCAGGAAGGACAGCGCGTACTCGATTAGAAGCCTCATCAATCGCCGAGAATAAAAGATGAATTCATCCCGACTCGTTTCCCGGTTCCTCATTGGAGGAAAAATAAAGACACGACAGAGATGCATACACCATCATAGGGGTTCATACAGAACATCAGACATATATACACTGTATCACCGGGGTTTAGAATTGGGGAGGGTGAGGAAGATCTGCATGGAAAGCACCTACCTAATAATTGTGTGCATGACGTTCACTTGAGGAGTCTCCTTCAAAACACTCAGCGTCCGTGGCAGAGGCTGTGATTGGTGAGCAGACGCCAGCGCCGCCCTGGTGGTAGAACAGAGACGGATGTTGCACACCAGCCAGACATTACGCTGCCAAGCACACCAAAAGTCGTAGCCCTTTTGTCATTCATATGCAAGCGACACTCCACACGCTACATGCAGTTTCACACAAAGGTTTTGATTTGTTATAAAACCCTGAATCACCCCCGAGTCTGCTTTATGACTGAAATGCACCCACAGGGTAAAGGAGCACATCATGCTGAACTGAGATTATTGGAGGACCAGGAAAATTCTGGGGATGGAATGACCATTCCCTGCACACTGCTTGGCATGGCCCAACTCATGGGTCAGCACTTGGGCTTGCTGACTGGCTAATTGAGGGAAGGGGGTCCTACCTACTCTACCCAGAGCTACAAGGATATTGGGGTGGCTGCAGTAGGATCATAATGGGGGTGGGGAAAGTAGCTGGAGCTATGTAATGGTGCAAAGCATGACACCCCGGGTGCCTTCTGGCTTCCTCTTCCTCAGGGGTGCCTTGATATTTTATAATGATTGGACTCTGATGTGAAAGTAGGGGCTCTGATGTGAAGGGGGGGGGGCTGAAGGCTCTTGATGTGAAAGTAGGAGGCTCCGACGTGAAGGGAAGCTACTGAGGGGGCTCTGATGTGAAAGGGGGGCTCTGATGTGAAAGGGGGGTGGGCTGAAGGTGCTAAGTTACATCAGTAGTCCTCTTCACGTCTGATCTGCATCTTTTCTCTGAATGATCAGCTCAGAAAATAATGAAGCCAGAGGACCAGCATGACAGCAAAGCATCTAGTGTGTTTTCAGAGAGAAAGGTCAGCAATGGCATCACGTGTTTCCTGCAGAGACCACAGAACCAGCGAGCATTACCTTTGAGCAGGACTGCACACACGTGTTACAATCTCTGCAGTGTGGGGGCCTGACACGGATCTTGCCATGTGCGGGGTCAGCAGCCTACACACGGTGCAAATTGCAACCAATCCAATGAGATCAACAGAGAACTCTTCCACCGTGCTGGAAACTAGGACAATGCAATGATCCTGTCAGTGTGCAGGGAATGCCGCCTTCCCGGGGACGGAGAGCCGTTTATGGCAACGGTTGCTCCCGGCGTGATCTCTGGCACGTGCCGGAAAGGACTTGTCCCCCCTTTTTGCAGTAACAAATCTTAAAGTGGAAGTCCCATCACTTTCCCAGCATGCTGGAAGATCTCAAACTCTCATGTCGGCATTACAAATCTCACACGCTGCTGGTTGTGCCGCCAACAGGCCAGCCTGCAAAGAGGACCGCTTCCGTGTGGAGTTAGTGCTGTGAAGGCGAAAGGGAAGCCACACACACAGAGAAGGGTTAATGGGGGTGAAGCCACACGCAGGCTGAACGCCGTTCTCACATGTCCCAGCGGAGCTTCCTCTGACCAGGACACACACAGGAAGAAGAGGGGGAAGAGATGGGAGGAGGACCGGCCACACATGGAAGAATAAAGGAGAGGAGGGAATAGTGAGAGGGGGAAACAAGATGGCTGCACTCACGGCGCACCGCTCATGTACCAACGTGCCTAGCAACCACATTCATATACAGAGGGAGCAGGTGAACCACAAGGTGACCGAGGACAACTCTGCTCGGCATGCGCTGAGTCATTACAATGTGTCCCGCTTCCTTCTTTGTGAATCTCGTTATCCGGACGGTTTTAGCTGAACTCCGGGCACGCTGCCACCAATGGGAAACGTAGATCTGTATTTCTACCCATCCAGGTTTACACAGCTCTGCCACACAGGACAGGAGACCTGATTTCTCACACTTGCATCACTCTCTGTCACTCTGCTCTCTCCTCCTATCAGTTCCTTATTAGCACACGAGCACTGCAGCACAGCTAAGCTGGCTCCTTGTGCTGCTTCTCTGACTCCCAGATTGAGCTCGGCTGTACTGAGAACGGAAGGCGCTGACACACCGGGTCATGTGCAGCTACTTATAATGCTTGTAAAGAAATGTACATCTATTGCAATAAAGTTACACTTACAGGTCTTGTCCCTCCCCCAGCCTGTGACTGGACAGTGAAAATAGAAGCAGCACACTAAGGAGCTCGACACTTTGCTCTTTCCTCCTATGGGCATGTCCCTTGTTAGCACAAATATCTGGCTCCTTGTATTGTCTCCCCCTCTCCCAGTCTGAGCTCTGCTGTACAGGTGATTGTAAGAGGCCGATACCAAGACAAAAATTTGGGTATTTAAATAAATGACAAAGTAATAGATACCGAGCTGCATTCATTGGTGTCTTCTGGATCTACCCGGAGTTCAGCTTTAACATTTGCAGCTTTGCATCACATGAACCAATCACTGACATTCATTCCCATTTGTTCTGCGTGTCTCCATTCATATTGTTATACATTGACATGCAGACCCAGCTGGCCAACAAACCACAACACTGCCAGGGGTGTGTACAGTATTTGGGGGGAGTACTCGCCCAAATACTCAGATGCCTCGCCCGATACTTCCGTCATCAGAGAGCGGGGCGCCACGTCATTACACGCTGCCCGGCTTCCTGATTGGCTGGGAAGCGGCTCCATGATCCATCATCGCTTGTGACAAGGGAGCATGGAGCTGGCTTCCCGGCCATTCAGCGTGTAATGACTCGCTGCCCGGGTCCCTGATTGGTCGGGAAGCTGGCCAATCAGGAAGCCGGGCAGCATGTAATGACGCAGCGCCTGGTTCTCCGATTGGCCGGCTTCATGTGCCCTCATCACCTCGTGACGGGAGGGAGCCGGATTCTCAGCCAATCAGGAAGCCAGGTGCCACGTCATTACACGGCGCCCGGCTTCGTGATTGGCCAGAAAGCCGGCCCCATCACCTAGTGACCTCATCACCTAGTGACCTCATCACCTAGTGACGAGAAGCATGGAGACGGCTTCCTTGCTGATCAGGAAGCCAGGTGGCGAGTCTTTACAGGCCGCCTGGCTTCCTTAATGGGACTTCCGGTATCGGTATTCGGTATCGGCGAGTACCAGAAAAAAAATTATCGGTACTCGTACTCCATACCGAAAAACCAGCATCCCTAATCTGTATACTCACACGGTGTACGTCTGTTATCTTCTCCTGACTTTGACGCAAACCTTCAACTAAACAATGTCGCTGCAGCTGCACCAACACCCCCAGCAATATCCTAATCTGCCCCGGGATGTGCGACTGTCGTGTTTCCCGGACAGCTTGTCCTGCATGGAACGTACAATATATATAAATGCTGGTAAGTGACATAGAAGTGATATTTATTATCGGCTCTCAGACACCAGAATGGCGCATTTTCCTGATAACGCTCTTCCGTCTCTCCCCAGACACTCAGCGGCCCCATACATCACGTTAGATGAGACGACTTCTACACACACACATCTGTGAACGCTGCTGGTTTTCTCTTTCTTGGTACGTTCATTTTAGTTTTTTTCTCGGTTTAGCTGAACTGATACCAAACGAAAGTCTGTTCTTAAAATAGTAGTGGAGGTGCAGTGTCCGAGCGTAGGTGACACAGATGAGGGTTTCCTGTATGGTGTGCAGGGGAGGGGGGGAGAGCTATGAGAGGAAGGAGTGGGCAATTTCCTGTCTTCATCTCTGCCTGACCCACAGTGGAAAATATCTGCCCCCCCCTACACCTAAACCAGACTGATCTGAGGAGACGAGAGAGACGCCGGCGGCTCAGAGATGACCAAAGGCTCCGGCCTAGTTCAATGGCGGGGCTTGTATGGCCCCTTTCACCCCC
>NW_017306285.1:3889944-3901364 GCF_000935625.1 Nanorana parkeri | reverse complement strand
TATATATATATATATATATACACCCCTCATAGATGATGTGCATGTACCCTCCCAATTCCAATTGTTCCCCATGGAAGTCGGAGGTACGGCGAGGCCACAACAAAAATGTATTTTGATTAAAAAAAGAAACTTGATCCATGTACATGAGATTCCCCCCGATCCAGCAAGACCAGGTCCGATGAAACAGAACTCTGTTCCGTTTGTTTCTCTGGACCTGGCCGGAGTCCGAGGTAACCGGGTGTAAAGAGACGTTCGTTTAGACCCGGGTACTTATAGACTGACATTAGGGAACCAATCAGATCTGCCTGAAAAACTGACAGATGGACCCAATTGGGGACTTGTGGCTCATTCACACTAGTATGTGACCGGTGTTTTTCTGCACTGGATCAGTGGGGGTCACCGCAGGGGCACGCAGAATACAATTGTGACCCGTTTACACCACAATGTGCATTTTTTTTGCAGCACACTGCATGGCAACAGAGGGCAGCCCACTGCATGGCAACAGAGGTCAGCCCACTGCATGGCAACAGAGGGCAGCCCACTGCATGGCAACAGAGGGCAGCCCACTGCATGGCAACAGAGGTCAGCCCACTGCATGGCAACAGAGGTCAGCCCACTGCATGGCAGTGCACTTTATGGCACCGGAGGGCAGCGCAGTGTATGGCACGGGAAGTCAAGCCATGGTGTGGCACAGGAGGGCACCAAAGAGCAGCGCGGGGTCCAAAATTGAGTGTACATTTTGTATGCTGCCAATAAAGTTAAACAATGTCCCCGCTACACAGCACTGCCGCCCAGCGGACACCATCCACACGGGAAAATGGAAGACGTTCGCGCGTGGCTGGTGTGAAGCAAATTTAGCTTTTCTGAAAAAAATTTTTAAAGGAGAAGTGTAAATAAGTCTATTCCGACATTTCCAATAGTTCCCCGCTGCGCGCCATTACTCCAACCTCTGACCACCATATCACTGCTATATACTGTAGCGATAAAGGAGTGGGGGGATGGAAGAACCAGGCGAGGGCACACACAACTGCTGGCTGAGCCTTTCTGTTCCTGGTAACCACCGCCGCCCCCCCTTGTTTCTCCTGGGGTCACTGGAACAGGAAGTCAAGAAAGAATCTGCGACCTGGGGGTCACAGAAAATGCAATCTTTCCCACTCCATCTAACCCCAAATAAGATAAATCTAGCTGAATTTAGGGGCGGCTCTTATATGAACAGAGTCATCGAATGGCGATGGATGAACTAATCGTGCGCTAATTGGCATGTGATGTTAAGCGCTAATTACAGTCGGGTCACGTCTCATGGTGGCGGGCGTTCACGCCTCGGCACGCAGTCTCCATCATAATCACACAGAAGTCAAGAGGTGACAGATGACATGTCTGCAGCTTCTGTTGCTTTTCAGATGCTACAGAGATTGTGAGAATGACAGCGATGTTTCCACAGGAAGAGGTGACCGGCCGCAGCACACATACGTTTCCCCTTACCTGACACTGATCTCCCTCTGCAGCAGTGGGGACAGACACACAGACATGATGAGACCAAGGACAGACACACAGCTCGCCTACAAAAAAGAACAACACACAGCGCCTTGCTCCACAGAGGCTGCAACAAGACCCATATTACAGTTAAAGAGAACCTGTCGCGCTTTTATTGCTGTCTAATGGGGAGATTTCATCCCGGTGACACAAGTGAGGGGAAATCGCTCCTGCGGGGACACAGGCAGCCTTAGAGATTCCTCAGTGTGTTCTCAACGAGCGGCTCTGGCTCCTTCTTCACTATAGAGTCGGGGTGAGAGGTTGACACAGGGTTGTCAGTGCTGGGATCGCAAGTAGTGATGGGCTCGGGCTTGTTCGCAGCTCCACGTGCCGAGCCCGCCAGGAAGCTGACAGCGCCAATCACAGGTACTGAGACATTTTCCTGGTCCGCAGCTGCAGAGATCGGGAAATGTCTCAGTACCCGTGATTGGCGCTGCCAGCTTCCTGGCGGGCTCGGCACGTGGAGCTGCGAACACGCCCGAGCCCATCACTAATCGCAAGCAGATCTCACTGGTCACCATTATCCTATAAACAAGCAAGACCACCCCTTAAAGCGGATCTCCAGGCCTTGCTACTACCACCCGACCTATGCTACCCACCCCTAGTTTGTTTGTTTCAAACCCCCTATACTTATATTTTTTCTGGTTGCTGGTCCGGTGATGTCACCACAGCTTCTTCTCCTTCTACCGGTGGTGGTAAGAATGTGGGGGGTGGGGGGTATTCTTCCAAGACTGCTCGCATAATGAGAGCACTTAAGCGCGCTATCCATGCTTTGAAATTCGTCCGGCCGAAATTCGCTGCATAGGCGCCTCTGTCGACACCCTTCCGTCCGGCATCCCTCCATCAGGTGATCAAAAGTACAGGTTGGAGAAATTCTCGGCCGAATGAAACTGGCAGCCGACAGGCTGCAAACTCCGGACAGGTATTCTGCCAGCGGGCGGCCCACATCAGTATACAAAGGAAACAGCGGGGGATTCTGTTCTATTTATTTTGTTCAGCCGGCGGGTTGAGCAAAAGAAAATAGACCCAAGTCTATAGACTCACATGTGCTCAGCTTCAGTACTGTGAGCCCCCCAGGACTAAAAATAGACCCGTGTATACCCAGCTTTAGTCCTGGGGTACTGTGAGCCCCCCTGCGTGATGATGCCTTTCCTAGTGGGGGCATGTAAATGGAATTCTGGGCTCACAGGAAATGGACAGGACGACAGAGTCATTCTGTCAGCGCTGGACGGAGAAGGAACTGAGGGACATCTCTGGAACATGGAGAGGGTAAGTACCACTCGGCACTATTTTGTTATATATACAGGGGGGTGGACTTCCTGGAGTTCCACTTTAAAGGATGAGTCTACCCAAATCTGGTCTTTCACTTCCTCCCAGAAGCCAGAAATCTGAGGAGTCACCTACCAGCGTGATTATTCTTGTGGGATTTCCTCCTGCTGAATCTAACAGGAAGAGTCCAACACGTGATGATTATAGCAGGTGGGCGGAGCCTAGAAGTGACCATTACAGCATTGGAGGGATGAACATTGGGTCAGCCAGCGGGTCCATTAGCATTCCAGCATCAAACACTAAAATCAGAGTTTTGGGCCGACTGACCCCTTACAGACATCATGGTAACATCAATGTGACTCACCTTTTCCAGCTGGCTGTGGACGTGCTGTACGATCAGATCAATGGCCACCGTGTTCCCGCTCCCTGGAAGACGCACACAGACGAGTCTCTGAATATTCGGGAAATAACAGACATTCGGAGAGTTTGTATGAACACGGACCTCTTACCTCTGGGCACCACAATATCTGCCAGACGCATGGTCGGCTGGATGTGCTGGTCGAAGGCGGGTTTCACAAAGGTGTGGTACTGTTTAAGCACTCCCTCGATTTCTCGCCCTCGCTGTGAGATGTCCCTCCGCAGCCTCCGTACCAGGCGGATATCAGAGTCCGTCTCCACAAAAATCTTCATGTCCAGCAACTGCGCGAGAGAACAAAGTACAGACACCCGACAGTAGTCTGGAGAGTCACAAGATTCTTCTGCTTCTATGTGGCTCCCTGGTACCTCCTCCTCCTCCCCTTCATCAACATGATAATAAACCTATTTCATGACATACTTTATTATAGGTCCAATGACATCATCTCCGTGCTTCTCTATACAAAACAGTCAGATCATGGCTGGTGGGAGGGGCAAGCAGGGTGCTTCCTGAAAACATCACTGCATCCTGCCTCAGTGCTGCTCTCAAGAGACCTCATTCCTGATGTAAGCAGTGGGTTGGCTCTTGGGAGGAGTTATGCAAATATCAAAATGCCTTGATGGACAGGTGTCAGTCTGGAGGAGTGGGCGTTCCTAGGCGGGCTGTATTTGCATAAAGACCACACTAGGTAACGCCCACATAGGATGCTGAGCCTCCATGATTGAAAGAACTGAAGGGATGTGCCAGGGACGGTAAGGAAGGGGTAGCAAAACTTTGGCCCTCCAGCTGTGGCCCATCATACAGTTGCCTCTGGAAGTCATGCCTGTGGCTATCAGACTCTGGCAATGCCTCATGGAACGTTGACTCCTACAACAGCCAGATGGCCGAAGTTTGGATACTCCTGGAGCAGATGATGCTGGACGTCCTCCAGTCAGGAAATGAGGCGGGGCTCTATGTGACTTGCTGCAGCTTCTAATGCACATTGTGAGAAGGTCATAGTGTGCAGTGAAAGCGATTTTAGGCCAGGAGAGGAGCCGGTACAACTGTGCAAGACTGAAGGGAAGGTCAGAGTCAGGGGCGTCCCGAGGCCGGGTGTCACCCGGAGCAGATACCGGGTGACACCCCGCCGTGACATCATCGCGCATGCGCGACCATCTTTTTGATACTTGCCAGTGGCCATCTTGGTGATGGACGCCGGCAGAGAGAGGAGGGGACGTTCACCCGGCAGGATAAGGTATCCCACCGGGTCCCTTCCTCTCTCCTGCAGCTGTCGGGCTCTCGGTCCATGACAGAGTGCATCACTTTTCAGAGGGGGGTGACACCAAAATGACTGTCATTCACTTTGCTGTCACCCCCTTAGAAGGTGTCACCTGGGTGCGGACCGCACCCCCCTTGTGACACCATTGGCCGGAGAATAATTCTATTTCTTTCTAAAACTCAAACACATCTCTTGGCTTGTATTCAACTTGAATAAATCAGAACAAGTCTCTTCTTAATAAACCCTTTAGTATCTGTGTCTCTCCTCGTGCTGTGTGCATGTTTGTTACACTTATATACAATACATGACATAAAATGTAACCTGCAATATAATAATAGGAGCACTCGCCCAAATACTCGGTATGGGCACCGGTACCAATACTAGTATCAGTTCATCCCTAATAACTATAATATAATATATGAAAGAAAATGTAACCTGTGACGGTAACATTGTAACAAGCGGCTCTCCTTTACCTTCAGAAGCTCCGCATGAGCAAACGCCATGATCCCTTCAAATATGATCACATTCGCTCCGTAAAGGGTTTTCTAGGACAAGAGAGAGAGAGGAGATATCCTTTAAGTGATCAGGTGATACATGTATAACACGCAGTATAATATGTATCCTTGTATCAGTATTAATGTCACTCCTCCAATTAGTATAGAAGAAGAGCGGCAGCGTGTTATACTAGAGGATAGGAGGGATATTATTGGCCAACCTCTAAGAAGGCCGGCCCCCAAGGTCCCCGCCCCCAAGGTCCCTGCCCCTTCCTCTATAGGCCCTGATGTGTGCTTGGCCATTGAATGAATGACGTTCATTGGACAGAACGGGGGAAGCGACCTCCGCTGTAAACCGATGATTTTACCCAATCTCTGGTCCGGCTGTGAGTGGTAAAGTCATAGGTGGGAATTTTTACGCTCTTCCCCTGTTTCAGCTTCTTCAGCGTGCTGATGATCAGCTCAAAGTCAAACGAGTCCGGGTGGTCGAAGTTGTACTCGTTGCGGGCGGCCAGGATCTGCTGCTCCTCGGTCAGCACCTGAAGAGAGAAGTCACGCAGTGTAAATAACGAGGGGAGCCGGCTAAGTAAGCAGAGGTGCAATGTGGGTGCCTAGGGGTACTGTTACATATCTCAGTGGGCTCCTTGGGGACCTTCAGTTGCACACAGAACCTTCAGCTCAGGCCCGTCCAGTCTCCCCCTTCTCTATTGGCCACTTATTAGCCTTACTTAGTAATAAGGGAACGAGGTGGGAGGGGCTAAAGGCGCTATTTTTAACCAAGGGCAGCCCTGATTTCCAGGGTCTGGGTGGTCTAATGTCAGGATATCAGACTTGCAGGGGGAGTGTCTGCTCTGAAAGCCGATTCCCTGGGGGGAGGAGTCAGTGGGAATAAAGCCCTCAGGGTGGGCATAACTAGTGTCCTAATGTCCAAAGACGCGGGGCATTGGCGCACAACCTGTAAGCACATGATGGCGTAAGAGTGCGACCAACAGCCGGAGCTCCTTAAAGGGCCCTCGGGGAAATGGCGGCACAGCATGGCGGAGGCCTTCCGGAGTGAGCAATAAGGTATCCCAGCTCCATCCTCTGCCCCTAGACCTGGCAGTGTAGGGGGCCCCCTGTCCTTAGTCCGGGCACACGTGCACTTTAAAACCAGCTCTGCATGCACACGGATATGAGGCGTCGCAGAGGCGGGCTCTCCTCCATGGCGCTGCACATATGCGGCGTGATCTTGTACTGGGCGCTCGCTCACTCGTCGCTTTCAGCACAGTGACTGACTGTTTCCAATCGGGAGGTGGGAACGGGCTCCTGATCATGTGATCGCTGTGAGAGCCGATCGCCAGCCTCCAGCTCCTGGTGTTAGTAACTCCTTGGAGGGTAAATGTTACCTTGTAGAAGGCGTCCATAGACAGGAGGACCACCCAGGGCACGTCCAGGGCTTCTATAATCATTCTGGCCACCGTGGTTTTCCCGGAGGCACTGCCGCCCCCCAGACCTAAAATATGAGAGAGACCGGGTGAGGAACTGACAGTCACTGACACCCTGAAGGGTTACCCCGCCTCTTCCTTCCCACCCCCTACCAGAGCTTCGATCTTCCATTAACATCCGGATAATTAATACCTTTTCCACATTTCTACCTGTTATATATATATATATATAGGTGTCCCCACTGGAAGATTTCCTCCTATTCCTGTCCTGGTGACAACTGTCCAATATTGGATTTCCCATTACCCAGCCCCCAGGACAAATGAAGAGAGTGAATCTCCCCAGTGGGTACACAGACACTGACAGGGGTTCTAATCCTTCCCCTGCTCCATCCAGTGGCAGACCTATAAAGGGCCCTGGTTTGGGAGCGCGCCGGACTCGGGGCCTGCAGAGTCCACCTGAGACCGCGACCAGCCCACCATAGATCCTGCACTGCCCTCAGAGACTCTCTATGGTGGGCTCTGTGGGGTCTCAGGTGGGCTGGTCGGGGTCCCTTTCCCTGCACATGAAGCACCTTAGCTGCCGCTGCTGGGCCTCCTCCACCTTCTCCCCTGTCAGTGGGCCCCCCCTAGCCTTGGGCCCTGCACCACCGGTAGTTCCGCCCCTGGCTCCATCCAAAACTAGAGAACAATGTCACAGGAAAATGCCACGCGCCTGGCTGTCTAGGGAAGCCCTGCCCCACATGTACTAACCCGTCATCTGTTCCCGGCCCGCCTCACCTATGACAAACGCCTCCTTGGACTGAGTGCCGTGCTCGTTGTACCAGGGAGGGCGCCCGGCTGTGTAGATGGTCCTCTTGCTGGTCCGTAGCAGCGGCGGTTCCGATTTACACTGACTGGTCGTCCGCCGGCGGCTGGGTCGTGCGGTGCTGACCGGGGGCAACAAGCCATGACCAGGCTCCGCGCTGCTGGGGAGAGAAAGAAAAGAATCAGATTCTGAGATCAATTTCATTGGCCTGTCATGGACTCCGCCCTACGTGACTCCGCCCTGCGCCACCTATACTAAGGCCCATGTGACGCGCAACAGGGTCGCCGGGGCCCAGTCGCCAGGCTCACTATGCAGAACGGGGCAGCGGAGGCCCATGTGACACGCCGCACTGTCGCCGGAGCCCAGTCGCCAGGTTCACTATGCAGGACGGGGCAGCGGAGGTCCATGTGACACGCCGCACTGTCGCCGGGGCCCAGTCGCCGGGCTCACTATGCAGGACGGGGCAGCGGAGGTCCATGTGACACGCCGCACTGTCGCCGGGGCCCAGTCGCCGGGCTCACTATGCAGGACGGGGCAGCGGAGGTCCATGTGACACGCCGCACTGTCGCCGGGGCCCAGTCGCCGGGCTCACTATGCAGGACGGGGCAGCGGAGGTCCATGTGACACGCCGCACTGTCGCCGGGGCCCAGTCGCCGGGCTCACTATGCAGGACGGGGCAGCGGAGGTCCATGTGACACGCCGCACTGTCGCCGGGGCCCAGTCGCCGGGCTCACTATGCAGGACGGGGCAGCGGAGGTCCATGTGACACGCCGCACTGTCGCCGGGGCCCAGTCGCCGGGCTCACTATGCAGGACGGGGCAGCGGAGGTCCATGTGACACGCCGCACTGTCGCCGGGGCCCAGTCGCCGGGCTCACTATGCAGGACGGGGCAGCGGAGGTCCATGTGACACGCCGCACTGTCGCCGGGGCCCAGTCGCCGGGCTCACTATGCAGGACGGGGCAGCGGAGGTCCATGTGACACGCCGCACTGTCGCCGGGGCCCAGTCGCCGGGCTCACTATGCAGGACGGGGCAGCGGAGGTCCATGTGACACGCCGCACTGTCGCCGGGGCCCAGTCGCCGGGCTCACTATGCAGGACGGGGCAGCGGAGGTCCATGTGACACGCCGCACTGTCGCCGGGGCCCAGTCGCCGGGCTCACTATGCAGGACGGGGCAGCGGAGGTCCATGTGACACGCCGCACTGTCGCCGGGGCCCAGTCGCCGGGCTCACTATGCAGGACGGGGCAGCGGAGGTCCATGTGACACGCCGCACTGTCGCCGGGGCCCAGTCGCCGGGCTCACTATGCAGGACGGGGCAGCGGAGGTCCATGTGACACGCCGCACTGTCGCCGGGGCCCAGTCGCCGGGCTCACTATGCAGGACGGGGCAGCGGAGGTCCATGTGACACGCCGCACTGTCGCCGGGGCCCAGTCGCCGGGCTCACTATGCAGGACGGGGCAGCGGAGGTCCATGTGACACGCCGCACTGTCGCCGGGGCCCAGTCGCCGGGCTCACTATGCAGGACGGGGCAGCGGAGGTCCATGTGACACGCCGCACTGTCGCCGGGGCCCAGTCGCCGGGCTCACTATGCAGGACGGGGCAGCGGAGGTCCATGTGACACGCCGCACTGTCGCCGGGGCCCAGTCGCCGGGCTCACTATGCAGGACGGGGCAGCGGAGGTCCATGTGACACGCCGCACTGTCGCCGGGGCCGGTGGTGAGTTGCCGGCTGAGACGTGAGTCTGGTGCCCGCATCCATGAAGCGCTCAGCAAACCGAAGGAGATGTCGGCAACACCGGATCCGATCCGTCAGACCAGGAAATGTATCGAAAACCATGTGATTTGTGAGCGCTCTTCCATGTAGCCGTACGCTCGGAGACCCCCTAGGGGGCGTGTCCGTGACAGCCTGGGCTCACAGGAAGTGACTGACACTAGAAGTAATTCAACCAGGAAGTGAGGTCGTGTCACCGTCAGAGGCGGAGGTGAAGAGAAATGCTGGAACGTGGCAAGCAGCAAATCTGCAACCTTTGTAACCAAACCGGAGGGAAAGCAGTCTGAGGACAAAACCGAGCCGGACCTCAAAAACACCACAAGATGTATTGTAAATAGAACTTGTATCCACCTAAATGTGCCGGGCACAGCAGTGCTCAGACTGGGAAAAGGGAGCCAGTTCCATGAACTCAGGCTCTACATGGTGCTAACACTGGGATCTTGCTGGCAGGAGGAGAGAGCAGAGTGAGAGGAGAGATGGTTTTGCAATAGTGATGACCATCTTGCCGGCAGGAGGAGAGAGCAGAGTGAGAGGATAGATGGTTTCTGCAATAGTGATGAGCACGGAGCCTGAACTGTTTAAATGCATTTAAGTCCAGGTCCCGGCTGTGCTGCCTGGATCAGGTAAAAGTGTTCCCCGGCATTCCTAGCTGTAGGTAGCCTGGACACACAAGCTTCCACTGGCACCATTTTTGGGGGCGCCGGGCACCCGGTTGGCTCCTGCGATGTCTCCGGCTCTGGGGAATGTGTCACATGATCGCTGTGAAGTGTCACTCTGTGCTGACCGGCAGTGACACCCAGGCAGCTGCGCTCGGCCCCTTCACTCCGGCAAGAGGAAAACGCAGACCGGCCACAGCAGCGCCGGCGCCGCCCGATCCCGGCCTGGCTAAAGGGGGGCAGGGGGGGCCCCGCTCAGGTAAGGGCCACTCACCTGTTGTGCGCTCTGAGATTCCAACAAGGAGTCCCCCCGGGGCCCCGACACACAGACAGGCTCATCCTCCGGCGTGCCGCCCCTCAGCAGGAAAGGGGGGGATTCAATTCCAGGCTGATATTAATAGCGTGCAGGCGATAAATATGGAAACGCCGGCACACACGCACACGCCACCAATCACTAGGAACACGTCCGGTCACAGGACACACAACATGCAAGCTTCCCCCGGCGGGGACAAGTGCACCTGTCACAGCCAATCAGGATACAAAGGAGGAATGGGAAACGCAGGGCACCAAAGACTCAACGTACAACCCGCCATGGCGCCCCTGATCTGTGGAACTACAAATCCCAGCAGTCCTACACAATGTGGAACTACAAATCCCAGCAGTCCTACACAATGTGGAACTACAAATCCCAGCAGTCCTACACAATGTGGAACTACAAATCCCAGCAGTCCTACACAATGGTGATTCATCCTGATACAGAGATAGGAGCTGGTTAGACTTCGGAGGTCTGAGAAGAGGAAATGTTTATATTTGGAGCTCCGGATACATTGTCACCATATACCGGCCACGCAGAATCTACAGACTGCGTGTGCAGGAGGAGGAGGAGGACGGGCGCGCTGTAACCGACAACTGCCACACGGTGAGAGCAGAAAACCACGCGCAGCCCGCCTATAAATAAAACCCCTTCAGAGCCGTGTCACCCCCCATCCACCCCCAGACCAGACCAGACCAGACCAAACCAAACATCGTCTGCTGAGAAAATGGCATTCCAGGTTAGAGATGGTCACATGATCCACGAAAGGCAAAGCATCGGTCACATGACCTGCTGGAAAAGTCACTGTTAAAGCTGAACTCCGACATAAGCAAATACTGTCCTCATACCAGAGTCACGCGTGTTCTTCCTTCAGTCCTGGTGAGCTCCGTGTCTTCCTTCCAGATCTGTGCAGTCATCCCGTGTGAGACTTCCTGTAATAAAGACCGGCCACTGCTGCTCTCTCTTTGTGCAGGGGGACTGGTCTTGTCTCCGCCCCCTCCTGTAATAAAGACCGGCCACTGCTGCTCTCTCTTTGTGCAGGGGGACTGGTCTTGTCTCCGCCCCCTCCTGTAATAAAGACCGGCCACTGCTGCTCTCTCTTTGTGCAGGGGGACTGGTCTTGTCTCCGCCCCCTCCTGTAATAAAGACCGGCCACTGCTGCTCTCTCTTTGTGCAGGGGGACTGGTCTTGTCTCCGCCCCCTCCTGTAATAAAGACCGGCCACTGCTGCTCTCTCTTTGTGCAGGGGGACTGGTCTTGTCTCCGCCCCCTCCTGTAATAAAGACCGGCCACTGCTGCTCTCTCTTTGTGCAGGGGGACTGGTCTTGTCTCCGCCCCCTCCTGTAATAAAGACCGGCCACTGCTGCTCTCTCTCCTTGTGCAGGATGACTGGTCTTGTCTCATCCCCCACCTGTAATAAAGACCGGCCACTGCTGCTCTCTCTTTGTGCAGGGTGACTGGTCTTGTCTCCACCCCTTCCTGTT
>NW_017306285.1:3848767-3887865 GCF_000935625.1 Nanorana parkeri | reverse complement strand
GTAATAAACCCGACCCCCCCCCCCCCCCAAAAAAAAAGCCCAAATGTAAGGGACATTCTTCCCACTGACCTCCAATGTAAGGCTACAGAACCCGTATAAAGCAACAAAGCAATGTGAATTGTGACCAGGACCTAGGGTGGTCCAATGCTATGCCTCGAAGGGGTTTCCATTTTTCTGGCCACTAAGTGTTTAATGTCCCTTATGAAGTAACAATGGCAGTAATTAGGCCGTCCTATCATTATGGGCAGGATGTGGTTGTTATGGTGATGAGGGCACCACGTTTATTAGCTGGCCAGCATGCTATAGCCTACCCTGAGAGGAAGGACACAGCAGGCCCCAGCACACAGGCCGGCTGCACCTATCTCCATAGAGCAACCAGCAGGCTGCCATAGAAACCACCAGGCTCACTAACCGGTTTCCATAGTAACCTCCCCCCCAAGT
Source organism: Nanorana parkeri (assembly GCF_000935625.1). Classification (NCBI taxonomy): domain Eukaryota; kingdom Metazoa; phylum Chordata; class Amphibia; order Anura; family Dicroglossidae; genus Nanorana; species Nanorana parkeri. The sequence continues at coordinate 3,887,424 of NW_017306285.1, read as the reverse complement.
CCCGGGTTCCCTTCATCTCACCTCTCAGCCTCCTTTCCATCATCCGCCATTTCCGGGAGTGACACTAGCAGGAGACGCTATGGATGACGTGAATTGTAGTTCCGAGCTGGCGCCTCCTCCAGCTCCACACACAGCGCGACATTATACGCCGGACTACAACTCCCGGCAGCACCCGCGGTTCCCAGCGTCTCTCAGCGTGCTTGTTAGGGACAGTCACCATGGTGACCGAGATACTAATCTGTAATCTATGTGACAGAAGCGGGTTGTGTAATGTCTCGTTATAGACATGATATGGCCACATGAGTTCAGAATGAGTCTGTGATAATCCCCATGTCTGATCTATGGCGACTACATGATATTGTTATATTGTACAATGAAACCCAGAACTGTCAAAGTATAAAGATCACAGCCACATATATCAGATACACATATAAAGGAGAGCTTTATTGTATATAATGTATACCCCTCATAGACATGGCACGGACACTAGAATATATTGTATACCCCTCAAAGACATGGCACGGACACTAGAATATATTGTATACCCCTCAAAGACATGGCACGGACACTAGAATATATTGTTTACCCCTCAAAGACATGGCACGGACACTAGAATATATTGTTTACCCCTCATAGACATGGCACGGACACTAGATTATATTGTATACCACTCATAGACATGGCACGGACACTAGATTATATTGTATACCCCTCATAGACATGGCACGGACACTAGATTATATTGTATACCCCTCAAAGACATGGCACGGACACTAGAATATATTGTATACCCCTCAAAGACATGGCACGGACACTAGAATATATTGTTTACCCCTCAAAGACATGGCACGGACACTAGAATATATTGTTTACCCCTCATAGACATGGCACGGACACTAGAATATATTGTATACCCCTCATAGACATGGCACGGACACTAGATTATATTGTATACCCCTCATAGACATGGCACGGACACTAGAATATATTGTTTACCCCTCATAGACATGGCACGGACACTAGATTATATTGTATACCCCTCATAGACATGGCACGGACACTAGATTATATTGTATACCCCTCATAGACATGGCACGGACACTAGAATATATTGTATACCCCAAATAGACATGGCACGGACACTAGATTATATTGTATACCCCTCATAGACATGGCACGGACACTAGATTATATTGTATACCCCTAATAGTCATGACATGTCTATACTGTAATATACAGCATGTGGGTATCCACATTTCATTCATTATAGGACATACCGTATATATATATATATATTACATTGATTAAAATACCCTCAAACCCTCCCCCCCCTCACTTACGTGAAGAGCCAGGTTCTTCTCTCTGTCATTATCTGAATTCGGCAGGGGTGAGCGTGGCTCCGCCTGCACGGCCATGTCATCCTTTGACAGGATCTGAATGGGGAGACCACAGGTCCCCCTCTGCCACTGTAGATCTCAATGGAGTACACAAGGGTCACCATTCATACTTCCTCCTGACCCTTAGGTGAAAGTCTGTATGTACCGGGACTGGGAGGAAGAGTCTGCAGGAGCCAGAGCTTTGCATGCCACCTAGCACTGATGACCAGCTTTTTTTTTAAGAGCCCGTGGACGTGCATCAAAAACAAACTTTCCCCTGTGAACAAAAAAAGTGAACCGTGAAATCACAGCACGCAAAAACGTGCACAAGGGTGCTTGGTCCTTCAAAAGACGGGACCTACTTTCCCGACCCCCGGGGTGCAAGGCTCCTGACAGGGGTTGAGACTGTTGGTCCACCAACCCGAAGGCCGGTGGACCCCGATCCATTGGGGACCTGCCAAAACAGGTCCCTCACAGTACTAGGTAGGGGGCTCTCCCGAAGAGAGAGGACCCAGAGAACCCTATATGAGGGCACAGAATCTCCTCCCCACATCAGGAAAAGGCCCCGAAGGAACCTGCACCCGCTGCATCTGTGGGTCAATGCTTTGAAAAAAAGCCAATCGTGCAATCGTGAATAGAGTGCAATAAATAATACTAAAGTGCCAGTGCACCACGCTGACAGACCTTAGGGGCCGGAGTGCAAAAATATTGCCCCGGACTAGCCATAAGGCCTGTCCAAGAGGCGTTGTGCAGAAAATGCAATGTGGTGTGTGACCGAGTGACCAGTGAGTCAAAGTGGGTAGGTCCCGGACCCCAGCGACTCTCTGAGCACCCCTGGGACGCCACCCCCAGGGGGCACAACACCACGGGCTCTGCCGCCTCCCAACCCTCCAGCCTCGACCAAGCTTCGTATCCATTCTTTATCAGGAGTCTGAGCACCTTACAGAGGTCCGACTGCCAAGCGCACCCATTAACGAAGAGTTGTTAGCAAGGCGTCCGCAACCTCCTCCAGTACTCAGAACCTATTATGCCAGGATGCAATAGAATACTAGACAACCTCTCCCCAGACCAGAGGAGGTGTCGTTCTTCCCCAGCAACTGATAAGAACAGATACTACACTTGATCTGAGCCAAAAGGCCGAGAAGCTATGCTGAGCTTGGGCTTGGTGTGAACCCAGTCCACCTCAGTCCACCCAAGCCTGCTCAAAACTATGACCTACACACACCACCTCCCGCCTCAATGAGACACAATGGGCACATTCCATGCCCCACAAATGCGAGTCTAAAAGGGGCAAGTAATGCCCCCCTCCAACTGGCATTCCTGATTGGGCTGGAAGGGGGGAAGGGGTACACGGGTAGGCAGCCTTGGCACTCCAGCTGTGGTGAAGCTACAAATTCCATCATGCCTCTGCCTCTGGAAGCCATGCCTGTAGCTGTCAAAGTCTTGCAATGCCTCATGGGACTTGTAGTTCCACAACAAATGGAGTGCCGAGGTTGCCCAACCCTGGTTTAGAGAAGTGGCATATCTATGAGGATGGCAGTGAAGCCGCCCAGAAGTAGTAAATCTAAGCTGGTGGGACTTTTGGCAGCACCTTACAGATGTCTGGGGACACCAAGAGAAACAATATGGAAGGTTATATTTTTCAAACCTGATTTGCCGGGATAAGTACTGGAAATGCCGAGCTGAAATAGGCAGCAAATGATAAATACCTCCATAATAACAATACCTTTTCCAGAGTGGGAACGTCTATTCCACCTGCCGGGCCGGTGTGGAGGTATAAGAGTGCTAGTCCAGTCCTTACATTATGGAACCAAGAGCAGTCAGAGACAGGACAGTGTTAAATCATGTGGGTTTATTGTAATATGAAGCCAGCTGCTACATGACAGATAAAGAATGACAAAGAACAGTCGGTAATCAGCAAACGTTCTACGGAAGTAAACCATAACATAGGCTAGCCCTGTATATTCAGCTGGGTTATGCTGTAGGCACCTACACACATATATCTCTACAGGTGTCTGTAACTCTAGCCGTATACAAACTTATTATATGTGCATAAAATGTCAAATGTCGTGTACAGCCGTGTGTGCAAAGGAAGCATCTACGCGGGTTCAATAAATGCTTCTTCTAGGTCAGCCATTTACACTCGGGAATGATGGAGAGAATGTATCATCGTTGTGCAGAGGAAGAGAGCCATGCATGCAGAATGCAGCCTATCCATTCACTAGGGGCCGGTGACATCACTGAGAATGCAGCCTATCCATTCACTAGAGACTGGTGACATCACTGAGAATGCAGCCTATCCATTCACTAGAGACCGGTGACATCACTGAGAATGCAGCCTATCCGTTCACTAGAGACCGGTGACATCACTGAGCATGCAGCCTATCCATTCACTAGAGACCGGTGACATAACTGATAATGCAGCCTGTCCATTCACTACAGACCGGTGACATCACTGAGAATGCAGCCTATCCAATCACTAGAGACCGGTGACACATAATGGCTTCTTCCACTGTCCCACTTTAAATGGCTGACCTCGCCTTTTTTTTGTAACAGAATAAATGACCTTCAGTAGGTGCGGTAACATCAACCTATTTACTATGTGCAGCTGTCTCCTGAGAACAGACTACTCACTAAGGTCCATTTACGAACGTCCGAACGCCACCAGGACACGTGGCTGCTTTCCGGTTGGCGCCCGCCTCCTGGCGTTTGCCGACTCAGCCCTTTTACGTTAGTAAATGACCCTTACTGACAAAATAATAAGTGCTTACTGAATATATAAATTAAATGTTTCATAAAAATCTAAAATCGCACAGAATAAAGAATGTACATCGTTTTGTGGCTCGCACACCCCCTGTACGCACTGCAGTCTGATATATTCTCATTATATTTACCTTCTCTTTTAAAGTGCAACTCCACAAGAAGCTCCTAGTGATCAATGCAGTATGTCTGCACTGCAGTATAAATCCTTCTATCGGATACATTTCCCCCCTTTTACCTATAATAAAAAAAAAAAGATTCTCATTGGGTTTCCGTCTTATTGTTTGAATGCCCAACTCCAGCCAAATTTGTGTTGCCGCCTATGTCTCCAATGGGGAGCTTTCCCATTGCTCTTCGGACAAGAAAGGTCGGGCGGATGGGGGTTACCAGGGCAGAAAGACAACGATAAATACCTGACAAAGATCTACCCCCCCTTCCTTTCCCAAAACGAAGATTGGATGACGTTGGTCTTTAATTATCTATAGCAGGTTTTCTTTACGGTGTACATACCATGTGACTTCCCTGGTGGATGGTGGAAGAAGCAGGAAGGAGCCCATCGCCACCATTTTATTGCTAGATAAAGTCCGTATGAATGCGCCAGCTGGAGAGCGGTCAGCGTGTGGTGCCGGTACCACTGACCTCAGGCTGACACCACATCCGGGCTACAACAATGGCCAATGCTCCTTCCTATGCTATGATAAAGCAATGGCAGCATGGCCTGCTCCTTGTTTGTGGCTGGTGGTACCACAGCCTGCCCATGCTGATATATGGCATGTGCACGCATACGCCAGCAAGGTGCTGCTGCTTTTGTTACAGTAACTTTTAACTTTTAAATGGGACTCAAAAGGCAAAACACCTTTACTCTTAAAGAGAACCAGTCATGATGGACTTATGCAAGAAATGATATGCAACCTTAAATTATTACTAGCAAAAGGGTACGTGTTTAGGTCAGGGGTAGGCAAACCTAGGCCTTCCAGCTGTGGTGAAACTGCAAATCCTATCATGCTTTTGCCTCTGGGAGCCATGCCCGTGGCTGTCAGTCTTGCAATGCCTCATGGGATATGTAGTTCCCCCACAGCTGGCGGTCTAAACTTTGGCTGCCCCAGATTCAGGCTACTGAAAGGCCAAATGTCTTGTACCCCCCTGAATGTTGTGATCTGTGACTGTGATGTAACATAGTTACATAGCACTGAGATGCTTGGCTTATATGCAGCAAGGGCCCGTCATTCACCTGAAGAACTCCCGTCTAAAGAGTTTGCAGTGTGCGTATGAGAAGCAGACAGAGCAAGGAGATGTCTCTTTGGCAGGAAGTAAAAGAAGAGGTGGGGCTGATAAGGGGGTGGAGCATGCATTGAATAGGAATTTTACCCATTCATTGAAAATGACAACAAAGACACCTAAGTAAAGACAATCTACAAACAGATACTTCTAGATAATTGGCGGCTTTGTATTCGTTGCATGCCTTATTTTTCTGTTCCTCCCCATTCTTCTAACAGCGGCCATTTTTACTAAGGGCAGATGAATCCATTTCCCTTTACTTCCTGGAACTCTGGAACATGTGACGAGGACAGGTGACCGTGCACATCATCTCAGGGGAGGAAAATGCCTTTCCCTGAGATCTCGTGAGATTACAGATGAGATTTCCCAGCAATGCTCTGCTGATGTAACCTTCCCAGGATGCAACGCTTGGGCACATCACATCACTAGTGTCCAAGGAAGTGGAAACACAGTCATTGTAATTTTACTTACAAAATATGTAATGTGATGGACTCAAATGTCACGGGGGCTGTTGGGGAAGCCTGGGGGCTAGCCTCCTTCCTAATGACTATGGACCTAGGACTATGGAGACCCCCCCCCCCCTCTTCGGACTTCTTGGGGTAACAAGGAACTATTATCCCAGATTTATGTGTACAGTGGATGTGCTGCACCCTGTGCTCATTATAGGTACAGGATGTGAATCCAGCAGCACTGAAGGGGGATCATTCTGGACATAGACTTCCAATAGAACTGCTTACAGTCTTGTTGTCCATTCGTTTCAGTGTGTTAATGATGAGATTAACATCGCTGACTCTACATGTAGCTGACTCCAGGTATAGATGAGTAGATTACCATACTGCAGACACTCAGGAGATAATCCCATCCTGTTTGTTTCCCTTCTCCCTATTCTTTCATGAAGGAAACCGGGACAGGATTGTTTGCTCGATGTTTTGATTGCGTTATGTTTTTAGACGACCAGAACTGTATACATTCTGTGCTAATAAATACATTTAATAAAGTCGGTTCCTGTTTTTACTTCAACTGTTGCCTGATGTTTGGGGTAAATCTTTATTATTTTGGGAGTTTAGTTTTCTGTCCTAATATATTGGTTCCCTCCAATAACTAGGCAGGTTTGGGCTGAGGGCGCTGGAATCTGGGCTCCAGCGGAGAGGAAGCTACATAGTGACGGTGGCACCCAGTCGGCAGTAGCTCTGCTTGCCCAAAGTAGGGCTAAATGTAGAAAACAACTACCCACCCAGAACTGCATGTCCCGAGTGTCGGGAGATAGGAGTCCCACACCCCTACTGCCCCTCTACTCCCTGCTGCCCCTCGGCCGGGCCTTGGTTGGCCTTGTGGGAAATCGGGCCCTGCCGGTCTGGAGGGATTTTTAGTGAGGTCCACATTAGGTTGCAACAGCATGAAATAACACAGCCCCGGCAGTGTAGGAGAATGGGGCTTTGTTACTTGGTACTGACATGCAAACTCAGAAGCTGGGAGACAGTACGTGAGGTCTGGCAACGGACGAGGCAGCAATAGTCAGACTTCAAGTGGCTGCCTCAAAGTACAAAAGGGTCAAAAAATCAATGTTCTATGTGTAAGTACGCATGATTGTTATCATTCAAGACTGACTATTCCGATTCATGCATAAGCCCAGTCGTTACAGGTTCTCTTATAAAAGGGAGCCACTACATGACGTAGGTAGCCGATACTAGATCTAAGGGGAACAGATTAAGCTTTAATGCCCCAGACATAAGCACACCACTCACGCAATGTCTGCTTCCATCAGAGCTTGACCACACCGGTGCTTTGCGACAGACTGATGGTAGACGTCTACGTGCGCGATATCAGTCTACCAAAACGATAGCCAAACCAAACTACCCCGGGGGACGGTTCACCCGATTATTGTGCTCCCATCTGGGCCTTCCGACAGTCACAATCATCCTTGCCAAGCAATTCTTCCTCCCATGATCCCTCGATGAACTGCCTAAGGAATTGGTCATGTGACTTCCCTTCACCTGCCTCTTGTCCAGAAAGGACTGCGCTCCCCCCTGTTCCCACAGTTTAATATATAATCTTAAAATGTTTCATTTACATCTGGTTACTTCTCTATCCGGATTATAAATCTGTAGAGTGATCATTTATATTCATCTCATTTGGTCCTGTGTAAGGTGACAGAAGTGCGTCAGCGTGAAGCCTCTGAAACGCCATACATACCATTTTCTGAGGGCTACAAAACTGGATTCTGTGATTAGCGTCGTGCGTCACGCCGTGTTATTTCCCTCTCTTAATTGGCGCGGCTTTCTGATTTTTCACGACGGGCGGCGCGTTATGTGCGTGCGCGTTATCGCCGCCTGTCGCTTTGTTAGGGTGTGTGTTCAGTGCAAGCGGAGTCTCTGCGTCCGGGGATGCGGCGGAAGGAGGAGAACCGACCGGGCTTTCCTCCTGTATCTTCCTCTTTTTCTTCTTGCCGATCGCTTCCATTGCTGACTTATTAGAAGAGAAGTTCTGCTTTCTTTTCCGTGTAATGGCCGCAGAGACAGCAGAAACCCGGAACCAGTTCTGAGAATACAAAGAGAGCTTTAAGCACTGCACTACCACAACACAGCTATGGGACAAGGGTGGGAAATGTCATTGATGGGAGGTGGAATTTATCAAAACTGGAGCAGACAAAATCTGGGGCAGCTGTGCACGGCAACCAATCAGCATCTCATTTTCATTTTCAAATCTTAATTGAACAAAACTAAAGAGAGAAGCTGATTGGTTGTCTGCTCAAGTTTTGATGAATTCCCCCCTTTGTGTTTTGCTTTCCGTAGGAAGGACACTTCGTCCAGGTCCCAGTCACTGCCCTTCTCATCCATGCAAACAGGTCACATGACAGGAAAGCAATATGGTGCCTCTGTCATCAGCACTGCGAATAGGCCCCACTGTCACAATCATAGTTATCGGGTGACTGACGTCTCCTGACAACGGAAAAGGAATAATGTCCCAACCTGTTAACTGACTGGCTGCTATTAAAGCTCATCTTTAATAACATCGTTTGTTTCTTACACTACGAAGCAAAATATACTTACCCATCCGTCGTCACCAGTGCTGTTCCCGGGTGCGGGGGACAATTTAGATTTTTCATTCACTTCCTGTCCTGTAGACACAACAGGAAGTGAAGAGGAAGACACAACTGAAACATGCGAAAGAAAGATTCGTTTCTCGTATTCTGGTGACAGTTGTAACATTTGTAATTCCCTTTACTTCCTGTCGTCATATTAGAAAATGAGATTGCATCTCCCTAGCGAGGACAGACACGGCAATAAAAACCTGATAGAGGGTCTATCTCTTTTCTACTCAGTCACAAAAAGGTCTTAGTTAGGGTTGCACTGAGCAGCATACAAGTTGGCTCAAGCAGCCCAGTGTTAATGTGTGTGGTCAGCTTTAAAGCTAATGTTTTGTCCCTTCATGGCAAAGAAATAGATTTGCTTTAATCCTCCCATATATACCCAGCATATACTTACCTTTCCTTTGCTACCCTGCTGCTCCTATCAGTGCTAAGAAAGACACAGTACTTCCAGGTATGCAGAAGCATGTGACTTACCCCATGTGACAGTGCTGGGCCCATCACTGCTAAGACAGACACAGTACTTCCAGGTATGCAGAAGCATGTGACTTACCCCATGTGACAGTGCTGGGCCCATCACTGCTAAGACAGACACAGTACTTCCAGGTATGCCTGAGCATGTGACCTACCCCATGTGACAGTGCTGGGCCCATCACTGCTAAGAAAGACACAGTACTTCCAGGTATGCAGAAGCATGTGACAGTGCTGGGCCCATCACTGCTAAGAAAGACACAGTACTTCCAGGTATGCCTGAGCATGTGACCTACCCCATGTGACAGTGCTGGGCCCATCACCAGTACGTCCAGCACAGTACGTCCAGGTATGCCTGAGCATGTGACAGCGCTGGGCCTATCAGTGCTAAGAAAGACACAGTACGTCCAGGTATGCAGAAGCATGTGACAGCCTGGGCCTATCAGTGCTAAGAAAGACACAGTACGTACGTCCAGGTATGCAGAAGCATGTGACTTACCCCATGTGACAGTGCTGGGCCCATCACTGCTAAGACAGACACAGTACGTCCAGGTATGTAGAAGCATGTGACAGTGCTGGGCCTATCAGTGCTAAGAAAGACACAGTACGTCCAGGTATGCAGAAGCATGTGACAGTGCTGGGCCTATCAGTGCTAAGACAGACACAGTACGTCCAGGTATGCAGAAGCATGTGACAGTGCTGGGCCTATCAGTGCTAAGAAAGACACAGTACGTCCAGGTATGCAGAAGCATGTGACAGTGCTGGGCCAATCAGTGCTAAGAAAGACACAGGACGTCCTGGTATGCAGAAGCATGCGACAGTGCTGGGCCTATCAGTGCTAAGAAAGACACAGGACGTCCAGGTATGTAGAAGCATGTGACAGTGCTGGGCCTATCAGTGCTGCCACATGGGGAGTCCATAGCTCTGTTTAAGGTACGACTCTGGCAACTTATAGCTTACGCATGGCTTTCCTTTGATTTCCAACAGCAAAGATTAGAAAAGGCCAAAGCTTTGCTGGGTTTTTTTTTGGTTCATTTTTTTGGTTCTGGTTTTCAGTGTCACAAAAAAATCTGCAAAACTGAAGACAAAAAAATGAATTTGCAAATAACTTTGCCATGCTTTGTACCAAAAGATAGAAAAAATACATTTTCCAGGACATTATTACCCAAAGAAAGCCGAGCTATGCACTGGGTGGAGTGATACCTTCAACAAAATAAACACTTTGCATGCAAGGACCCTGTGCAGCCATCTTTATAATGATTTGGGTTAGCCCAGAGGGGTATCTACAATAAAATGCACCTATGGCGTCCCGCCCAGCTCCTGGCAGCGATTGTTTGCCAGGAGCTGGACGGGATGCCTGCCAGAGTGAAAAAAAGTTAGCTGTCTCCGTGGTTTAGTGAACTTTCCCCCTTCAAGTGGCGCCCAGGGTATGTGCCATATGTGCCGCCCTGGATACACCAGTGGGTTAGCTATCGAAGAACAGATCGGTCACCAACAACGGGCAGTGAGTGACCTTTCTATGCTTGTTTGGGCTGCTGCTCCATGCCGCACCCATTGTGTTTTTGTTAATCCTGAGATGAAGGCATCATTTACTAAGGAGGTAAATAAATAATGGTTAAAACAGATCTTTGACATATTCCAACATTCTGGAAAGTCTCTTTGCCCTGTAAAGGGGGCCTATGACCCTCACAAGTGGTTATCCCCTCACGTGTTCCACCCCCCCCCCTGACACACAGCCTGGCTATTACAAGCTGCCATTTACTTATACGGGTTGGGTATTCTGGCCTATAGGGTGGTCAGTGGGGAGAACCAGATAGAAGCGTGTTCTCTGCTGCCTCCTCACCTGTGAGTGTGTCTTTACAATGTGGTACTTCACTCCACTCTCAGAGCTGAACTCCTTCTGGCACAGGAGACACCTGTATTTGCCCACCGAGTGCTCACCCTGCAAGACACAAAGCGGCCAGATGCCAAACTCACGAAGAAGTCACACTTGCTACACTTACAGTCCATGTACCCATTGCACTCCTTACCGCTAATCCGTAGTAATAGGTTGGGTGCATCAGTAGTCGACGGATGGCCACCGTCTGAATAGTATATAGGAAATTATGGACACCGGCACTCCAAGGTAGATGAACGTCTTTTTATTAACGTTTCATGCAACAGTACACTTATTGCAACGTTTCGGGGTCACACAGGATCCCCTTCATCACTTGTTCTGCCTGATGAAGGGGATCCTGTGTGACCCCGAAACGTTGCAATAAGTGTATTGTCACACTTGCAACACTAACACTAACATTTCTTTTGGAAACTGTCAATACCCAGGTTCCGCTGGGGCAGGCAGCGTTGCTTAACTGTAATATAGTCTCTAGAAAGGCCCAGGACCTGACTGTGCAGTGTGGCAGGGCTGCCTAGGCCGCAAGTATAACCTAACAGAGTTACAAACTTTGAAAAGCATTGCACTTCACACATATGTGCTCCAACTGTGTATTTAACGCTTTGCCTGGAGTTCAACATAATGCCATTTACTGATACTCCAAAATGGGGCCTCGTAGGAAGAAGGGGAATGTGTCTACGTTGCCTATACAGACCAATTGAATTGCAGTTAACATTTTCGGGGGTTACAACAATCTCTAGTGCCTATTCAAAAGGGGAAAAGGCATAGCAAAAAAATAAATATCAATGTTGGTGGAACAACACACAGCGTTTAGAAGTGGTACACTACAAATACATGCAGCATGCAGTGTGTTTGATGTGTTAACAACTTCTACTCACACTAATGAAAGGAGTCTTAAAAGAATGCCATTGAGGACTGAGCTCCTGTTTTATGCATGACAGCCAGGGGGTAGACAGAGCATTTGTACAGAATGTAGAACTGCACAAGGGCCTTCTGCAATTTAGAGGCTCACATTGGGTCCCCAACCTGCTATCACCACTTACACCCAGTCATGCGAGAAGCAGAAGCCATTGTTTCTAATGCCACTGGTCTGTAATATCCAAGAGGTACATGGGGACATGCAGAGTACTTTTCCTCTTGATGGCTTTTGGGCTGGAAGTGAAGGACCAAAAGAGAGTTTGGGGTATCACAAAGACAGACATCTCAACTCTCCCGGAAGCTCCGGGAGTCTCCCGCTATGAAAGCCTGAAGATAGCAAAGAAGCTATTGCTTCCTGTGCTATCTGCCATCATTTCAGGGGGGTGCTCTCTCCCAGCCCCCCCTAACCTCTCCTCCGTGGATGGGGGGCGGGGGGGGGGGGCACCTCCCGGAAATGAGAGGGACACCTCCCTGAAAGTGCTTCTTTCAGGTTGGGATCCCTGCAAAGACCTATCTATATGCAGTGAGTGTTTATATTTACTACCATGTAATTGAATGGGGACCTTTGCTCGCTAGAGCCGCCACTAATGAGGACAATGGTAAGTCACCATAATGGATGATATATATATACCTTGTTGCAGTTGGCAAGATGAGCCTTCAGCCCAGAGACACTGGAATATATTGCTTCACAACACTAGTGACAAAAGAGAAAGCAAACGTTAACAATGACATTTTTGTGGCCCGTTCACACTATCTTGCAGCGATGCAACTAACATGCGTTGCCGTGGTTTGGTACCATTCACTCTGAATGGCACCCAAAGCACTCTGCAATGGACGTGCGCTGCAGCGCAATAATGTCGTACGCTACAAAGCATGTCCTTTGCAAAGTGCCTTGGGGTCCCATTCAGAACGAATGGCACCGCATCACACCACAATATTGTTACTAGTCAAAACAAAACACTTATTTATAATATTTTTATATATATATTCCTGAGCAAGCCCGGACATTCTATTACACTGTATTAGGCTCTCCCTTACTGGCATCCTTTAATTTTTTCCCCCACCACCTGAGTGGCAGCCACCTACCAAAATACTTACCTCCACCCCCATTCCTAAGTTCCAACCAGGCCACCGTCACACAGCCTTTGCGGAAAAATGTTCCGGCCACATCCAGCTCCCACTAGGTGAACTGAAGATTTTTTATTTTAAAAATGATCAATTAAATTCAAAGTTAGAATATTCCAACATCTCAGCGACCACCTGACCCACATTCTCTATGGCTACCTGCGCTCTGTGTAGGCAGCAAAATATTTTTAGTACATCATTTGATTATTTCAGCTCTTTTTATTTGCACCTAAGTGACGGGGGGGTCGTAGCTTATCATTTTACCCCAGCCCTGAAGTGAAACTGTTCCAGGAGATCAACAGGGTGCAGCAAGGGTCAAAGTTACACAGACATGGTCTCCGTTCACATGCTCAGATTTGTATCATTTAACCATTCATTTCCTGTATTTATACAGTATAGTGAAGGTGCATTTCGAGGTGCATTTCAGGGTATACAGAAACATGCTTACTAAGTATATTATATAAGTACCAGGGATTTTATGTATTTTTTTTTGACTAGGACCTTTAGTAATGATTTATTGATCCTTATACTAAGCACATATTTAATTATTTTAATTGATTTCTTTAGTTTTGGATAGAGTGTAAAAGGTTTGGAGCCCTTGCCAGTATTTAACATCCTCTGTTGCCACACGGTGGAGGTTGTCCCACACTTCCTGCCCAAGTGACAACATGTCACCAGGATGGGAAGTGTGGGGAAAGAGGGACACAGGCAGCAAATGAAAAAAAAAACACATTTATTTTCATAGTAGAGGAGGTTAGAATCTCCATCAGCTGTTTATTGCAGTGCCAGTATTTAACACCCTCTGTTGCCATACTGTGGGGATGGTCCCACACTTCCTGCCCAAGTGACACACACTTCCTGCCCAGGATAGGAACTGTGGGGACATTTCCAAGAGGGACACAGGCAGCAATAATAAAAAAACAAACAATTTTCTTAGTAGAGGAGGTTACAATCTCCATCAGCCGTTTATTGCAGTGCCGGTATTTAACACCCTCTGGTGCCACACTGTGGAGATTGTCCCACACTTCCTTCTCAAGTGACAACATGTTACTAGGATGGGAAGTGTGAGAATCTCCAAGAGGGACACAGGCAGCAATAAAAAAACAAAAAAACTTTTTTTTTTCTACCCACAACAAAACAAATCTTTTGTCTGGTGTTACACTTTAAATATTGCATTCACAGGATGTGCATTGTGTTGTAGGAATATAAAGAATACTTCATACACAGTGACTCACATTATTAGGGCAGCAGATGAAGCCGTTATCCTTAACACTGTTCTTCCATGTGTCCAGGAGTTGGGGGTTGAAGGTCGGCAGGCCAGGACGGAGGTAGTTCAGCTGTCATAGAAGACACATGTTAGCCATCATCCCACCTCTATACATAGACGGGTCCTTTAACAGGTGTAACATAAGACTTTAAAGGTCTAAATTTGTAGGAGGTTGGAGAGCTGTTCATCAAGGATGAATGCACATTGGATCAGCGTCTTCTGAGACATCTGTGTAGATACACCCTCTCTATAAAATGTCCAAGGCATGTCTGCTGAATAATACCTACGTAACCAGCACATTCTGCAGTCTACATGCAGCCACGCACATCGATGTGCCATCCCCTGCCCACATTGTCTAAACTTGACCCACTTTCAGCAGATCAGCGGTGGGTTTTAACCAAGGCTGGGCATCATTTCTCTCATCTGAGACAAAGCCTAATATTACTATGTCACTGGATAGCTGTCAGCCTTTGTTAATAAACGTCAGTGTGCGTCCTTCTTTGCTCAATGGTAGGAATATTTTTTTACTACACTGCATACAATTTTAAAGCTGAACTCCAAGCAAATTTGAAAGTACCTGACTTTGGCATCAATATACTGCAATCCCCAGTAAAGCAGAGCTCAGATTGGCAGAAGGCCGGGCAGCACAATGAGCCAATCAGTTGAGCTACAGTGGTCATGTGTTAAAAACAAACATGCTGACAGGAGGAGAAAGCTAAGTGACAGAGAGATGACTTCAGCAGCCTATTGTGTTTCCTTCACTGTGCTGGGGGGATGGACAAGACCAAGTTATATTGCTTTACGGCAGCGGAGCAATGTCAGGTCACCAGCCTAGACCTGATGGACAGACATAAAAATCCTTTAAAGGACAAAACAACAACCTTATATGCATGTGTGTGTGTGTTTAGCTGTGTACCTGGTGTTCAGCATTAAGCCCACACACCAAAAAGAAATTGCAATGGGAACATTTGTAATTGTATTGTGATGTGTACAGTTGCTCATATTTGTCAATGACTCCATAAGTGAAATCTAGACCAGAGTTCCAGGCTGTCCATCCTCGCCTTCATGGCTGTGGCAGATGGGTGGAGTTGATAACTTAGGTGTGGAAAGCTTATCATGAATCCCAGACAGATACAAGTATCCAGTGGGTGACACCACCTGCAACCATCAATGGATAACTAAAACACATTTCGTGTTAAGTTACCCTTTACCCAATGGAATGAGCTCCACCTCACCCTCTTACTGTCCGGTACAAGGTCCTCCTTCATCCTCTTTCGGCTTCCTTCCTTTGCCAGCTCATCCTCTGCGATCTCTTGTAGATGGAAGACGGCGACCTGGGCCGAGCGCCTCCGTACTCGCCCGCTCGGGGTCCGTTCAAAGTCCTCGATCTCCACCTCCTGCTTTGATGTCGGCTCAGGTTCCTCTGGACTGGTTAGGTCCTGGGTAGAACCAAGAAAGCATTGTCAAAATGTAAAATGCAGCGTTGAAATGCATACAGAGAATACAGCCTACCTGCTCTGTTCATAGAGCTGTAGTGCGCCAGTCCACCTCACCTCAATCTCTTTTATCTTTAATTTGTCAGTTTGGGAACCCCCTTTGGCTTTGTCATTTGTAATAAAGGAAAGGAATTCACAAACACACCCACTCCAATCCAATTGGCTGCTACAACAGCCCCAGTGTTATTCACAGTCTGCAATGAAGACACCATACGTGAACTTACTGTGCAGTGCTCGGAGCGCACGTGGTAGTCTCTCCCGGCTTTAGATCGGTACGCTTTGCTACAATGAGGACAGGAGAAGTGCAGTTTCTCCCGGTCGCACTGTTCTCGCCCGCAACGCTGAGTGTGGTACTGGTAACCCATAAGACTGGAAAATGAGGCCATGCAATTCTAGGAAAAATGACACACCGGGTTATTCTAAAAGGAAAGCACTCCATTTTTAATGACTTGGGACTCCAGGTAGTTTTGTTTTTTAAACATAGTTTAGTTTAGTTGTCCTTTGGATTTGCTCTTTGCAGATGACTTGACTTTTGTCATAAGGATTTACCTCCTTGGGGCAGCGTAGTTTTCCCATCTGCTTGAGAACCTTGCGCAGGCGTTCCCGCTCCCTGGGGTCATTCACTGGGACCTTGTTAGTGCTGGAAGACTAAAGGGAAAGGAAGAAAGACAAAATTCTGAGGGAAGTAAAGTAGAATCATCCCATGGCCAACACGATGGGTTCAGCAGTCCGGCTGTTGTGGAGAGTCAGATCACTCATAGGGATGAGCACAATGATTTTGCTACAGAATTCAAAAGCGGCCATGCCGTGTGACTGTGTAGGTGAAAGTTGCTTGACAAAAAAAATGACATGGCTCTACACATTAACAAAGTCATGTGATCACCATTATAGGGTACATCAAAAAAGGGAGCGCTCTGCACAAAGCCAGACACATCCCTATGCTGGAAAGGATGAATGGTTCTTATTTAGAAATTCATAGGAATGCCACCTTAGGAGCAAATACCTTCCTTTTGTTCCACCAGCCCCTCCATTCTGTTGCCAGGAGCGTAAAGGAAAGTCTTGTGTAACACTAGAGCTATGGACTCCCTATGTGATAGCACTGATTGTGTGAGTGAGTCACATGCTCCCCCATACCCACTAGTATGAATAGGGTAGTGGGGGAACAAAGCTGAATGTGCTAAACGGGGTGGAACAAAGCAAAGGTAAGTATCTGCTGCTGGAGATGGGACAAAAAAAAAAAGCAAATTGGGTTTGCTTTAAGCCACCAAGGGAATTTTTCCACAATCAAAATTTGCTAAGTTGGCTGTAAGTTTAAAGGAGAACTATGGGGTCAGTGTTTTCCCCCATAGTTCTCCTTAGGGTAACGGGAGGACACAAACTAGCGTCCTCCCGTTACCCTAAGCTCAGTATACCGCGAGCTACAGCTCGCGGTATACTGAGCTTAGGGTAACGGGAGGACACAAACTAGCGTCCTCCCGTTACCCTAAGCTCAGTATACCGCGAGCTACAGCTCGCGGTATACTGAGCTTAGGGTAACGGGAGGACACAAACTAGCGTCCTCCCGTTACCCTAAGCTCAGTATACCGCGAGCTACAGCTCGCGGTATACTGAGCTTAGGGTAACGGGAGGACACAAACTAGCGTCCTCCCGTTACCCTAAGCTCAGTATACCGCGAGCTACAGCTCGCGGTATACTGAGCTTAGGGTAACGGGAGGACACAAACTAGCGTCCTCCCGTTACCCTAAGCTCAGTATACCGCGAGCTACAGCTCGCGGTATACTGAGCTTAGGGTAACGGGAGGACACAAACTAGCGTCCTCCCGTTACCCTAAGCTCAGTATACCGCGAGCTACAGCTCGCGGTATACTGAGCTTAGGGTAACGGGAGGACACAAACTAGCGTCCTCCCGTTACCCTAAGGAGAACTATGGGGGAAAACGCTGACCCCATAGTTCTCCTTTAATGTGTGGCTGCATAAAGACAAGAGAGAGAGCACAAAGACCATTCACTTACCTTATTGACATGTTCAGCCATAGTGTGGTAATTGAGTCCGGCTTTTGATTTAAACTGTTTCCTGCAGTGCTGACACCTCAGAGCTTCTTGGAGCTGATAGTGACATAGAGGCAGAGTCAGGATGCTTTCTTAGCAGACATAAAAGACTGGCAAGCTTAAAGGAGATGATCACTATTAAACATGGCAGATACTTTAAAATATCTAGGAAAAATGAAGCGGGTTTGCAAATATAATATTGCAAATATAATATAAATATTTTGCCACTTTATAGATCATTGGTTCGACCTCATCTGGAGTACGCGGTCCAGTTCTGGTCACCAGTACTAAGAAAAGATGTCCTTGAGTTGGAAAAAGTCCAGCGGAGGGCAACCAAACTAATTAGGGGTATGGAGGACCAGAGCTACGAGACAAGGCTACTAAATTTAAACATGTTCACATTGGAGGTGAGGAGATTGAGGGGGGATATGATTTCCATGTACAAAATGTTCAATGGTGGCAGCAACATTAGCGATAAACTGTTTAAAATTAACTCCATTACAAAAACTAGAGGCCACCACCTAAAATTGGTGGAAAAAAAATTCCAGCACAAGGGGCGAAGGGGGTTCTTCACTGTAAGATCAGTTAGGCTCTGGAACTCACTGCCACAGACAGTGATTTCAGCAAAGAATGTGGAATTGTTCAAGAAACTTTTGGACGATTTCTTAAGGGACCGTAATATACAGGGGTACAGGTACTACTAGAATGAGATCCTAATAGGTTGGACTTGATGGACTAATGTCTTTATTCAACCTCAAATACTATGTAACTATGTAACTTTGTACAGGTGGCCGCACAGGCGCAGTGAGGGGAATTGGAGAACTTGATAATGCTATTGTGTGGGCGCGCTGGCGCAGTAAGGGGAATTGGAGAACTCGATGAGGCTTGTGAAGCCACACAGCCGCGGTGAATTGCATTAGAGAAATCGAGGATTCCGAAAATGCCGTGGGTGGCACACACGCACTACAGCCAACTCATCCAAATATCCTACTAACAAATCACTGGACGCGACGTAATTGGAGATTTCGATGAATTGGCTTTTTCAACAGTACGCCGGACAGTATGCAATCCAGCAGTTAACCGTGGTGGAACACACTGGAGATGGTGTGAAAGTAGCCTTAAACTAACATCTACACCATTGCTTAGTCTATGTGGAGACCACCCTATTGCTGCCTATGGAGCAGTATCTGAATTCACCCTAAGGCGACAGAGTTGAGCATGGAAGCATGGACTGGAAAATCGACTTTGCAAGTTTGTCAATTGATCTGGGCTAATTCCACCTTTAACCATAAGCAACTCTTTTTTGGACATGGCGGAACCTTCAAAAGTATTCCCTTAAAATGCCCAAGCTCAGAAACTGCCATACAGGCTTTAACATTTGCACTGAGTAACTGGTGACTCTAAAGTCCCGGCATGATGTTAGGGCAATTGTACTTCATCGGCGAATATGGAGCCACCCAATGCCAACATTGAACCTATAAAGACGCAAAACGCAGAGCGGCACACTGGTTAACACATACGGCGTCTCACCTGCTCACATACATCCATGTGCTTCCGCAGCCCTGCTACAGTCTTACGGGTAACCGATCCACAGTTCGGACAGGTCACCTCCCCCCTTTTGTTAGTCTGTCGATGGAAGTTGTCGTCCACACTGCCTGGTACAGGGGGAAAGAAGTGTGAAAGTGATCTTTATCCAATATTCCATTTTGTTTAAAGGAGAATGCATATTTTATAACAAAATGGGATGTTGAAAACCCCAAACTAGATGCTAAGATTCTTCCCACTACCCTGTTTAAAAAAATAAAAAGTGTAATACTACTTACCCTCTTCATGTTCCAGCGCTGCCCCCCCCCACACCCTCCTCTGCTGCCACTCCGCTTCAACTTCCTATGAGACTATTCTGTCATGGACACACTCCCAGGGGTGTTAGTCTTCACAAAGCCAAGGCTCATAGGACAATACTGCATAGAACTGCGCAGCCAACAATGGGGCAGAAGAGGAAGGATATACCTGGCCAGCTAAGGAAAAGATGTTTTGTGTTGCTACATTCTATACGTATAAGAACTCCATGTAGCAATTTTAACTTACATGTGCAACAATATATCTTGTATTTGGCACTTTACCTGATTGCATCCTATTGCATGTTATTTTCACTGTCTCAGGTTTAGGCCTTGTTCACACCAAATGCAGAGCAGATCCGGTCAGGTTTCTGCACACGCATGCTAGTCTTTTAGATGCGTTTTTGACACGTTTTGACGCATTTTTGGCTAAAAAAGTTTTTTTTAATGTTTAAAATGGGCTTTCAGTGCGTTCCAGGCATTTGCATGCGTTTGCAGATCCAGCTAGGTAAAATAGGGCCTGCTGCAGTTTTTTCACCTGCTCTGGACCTGCACGCTGCGATGTGGACCGGAGCAAAAAATACCATAGGAATACATTGGACGCAGTTTTGATCAGGTCTGCAACTGATCTGCTCTGCACCTGCTCTGCGCTTGGTGTGAGCAAGGCCTCAGGGTATATGAATAGGTACATTTGAACAACGCTGTTCTGTTCTATGGGTTTTGGGAAGGATATTTTGGTTTTTAACCTATGCTTGTACTATATGTTTTTCAATGAAGGGATATTTTTTAGTAGTTTGTCTCAGGTGGTGTTATAGTCACAGTTTCCTTCTTGGTGTGTATATATATATACACACTGCCTGGGCAAAAAAAAAGTCACAGGCTCTAATGTTTCACTGGACCGCCTTTAGCTTTGATTACAGCACGCATTTCACCTCGGCATCGTTACCATAAGCTTATGCAACATCACAACATTTATTTCCAGCCAAAGTTGCATTCATTTTCCACCAAGATCTGGTAGTGATGTTGGGAGAGTCGGAGCACTGTGTAAAGTCTTCTCCAGCAAATCCCAAAGATTCTCAATGGGGTTAAGGTCTGGACTCTGTGTTGGCCAATCCATGTGTGACAATGATGTCTCCCTGAACCACTCTTTCACAATCTGAGCCCGATGAATCCTGGCATTGTCATCTTAGAATATGCCCAATGTGCCATCAAGGAAGAAAAAATACATTGATGGGAAAACCTGGTCATTCAGTATATTCAGGTAGCAGCTGACCTCATTTTTTGGGGACATAATGTTGCTAAACATAGAGCTGACCAACTGAAGCAACCCCAGATCATAACACTTATCCAATGGAAGGCTCTGACCTATATGCATAGCTAAATCCAGGCAGTGACTTTTTTTTTGGCCAGGCAGTGTGTGTAAATAAACCAGTAAAGACACTTGCCCTGAAGTTAGGAATGAGAACTCCTTCATTTAAATGAATTGCCTTTGGATCCCCGTATTAGTAGAAGAAGAAGGACCCTGCCTGTCATTTGACTGTCCAGAAGACACCTGCAATTTATTTATGTATGCTGAAAATATTTGAAAAATTTGCTGTGGAAAGAGGAGGTTTTTGGGGAGGAGGGAGAGGACTTGGGGGGCCTCCTAAACTGGAGTTGGGCCTCAAGTGAAAGAACAAGTCGTTGCATTTTTGGCAAGATCAACCGGTATTTCTATTTTTGCCAAAAATGTTCTAAGCCCGAAAAAAAGAAAACTAATGAAGCCACCACATCTAAGGACTGAAAAGCTGCAAATATGACATGTTTTTGTAAGTGAGCACTTCTCACACACAGCATCTTGCTATTTATATAAAGTAGAATATTTCCACAGCGTCTGTCTACTTTACCACTTTAGTTTATTATGGGTGCAGCCATTCTGAATATAGATCTGCAGTACCTAAAGCCCCTGATGTGGTATAACGGTTTCCTACAGCGCTAAAGATTTACAGCAGGACTCAAAGCAAAAAAAGATAAAGACAACAGGCAGGGTATGGGCAGTGTCAGGGAGCCCCCCACTGGCCACAAATAAGTATGTTCTTGCTAAGGCCTCAGAGCCGTTATATTAGTAAGTGCAATGTAAGGTGTTTAACTATTGCTTTTTACCTCCTTTTTGACTAGAGGCCATTCATGCTTGGATGCCCAGGCCAAGTTTAGCAGCTTTAGCATGTTTCAATTAACATATTATTATATTTCTTAAAGGAGAACTATAGGGTTAAGTCTTTTCCCCATAGTTCTCCTTAGGGTAACGGGAGGACACAAACTAGCGTCCTCCCGTCACCCTAGGCTCAGTATACCGCAAGCTGCTGCTCGCGGTATACTAAGACGCCGCAGCTGAAACGGATCCCGATAATTATGCCGGGATCCGCCCAGCTGCGTGAGTGACAGCTGGCTCTGCCTATCTAGAGGCAGAGCCAGCTGTACCCGCCCACTCCCCCGTCCGTTCCGCCAGTCAGCGCTGGCGGATCGGAGCGGGGAATCCAGCCCCTCCCCTGTCACGGCAGAGAGCCGTGACAGGATCGAGAGGTGAGCGAACACCGGTATGTGTCCGCTCACCTCCCGATCTCCTGAGCCGACCTGTGACAGTCTCATTGTCCCAGGTCGGCTAGAACTATGAGGTGAGTGGAAAGCACTCACCTCATAGTTCTCCTTTAAAGGAAAGATTTTGGTATTTGGTACAATGTTTCATATTGTAAAGCACTGCGCAAACTGTTGGCGCTATATAAATCCTGTATAATAATCCTGTATAATAATGTTTTTTATAAATAACAAAAGAAAGCACCAATAGCTGCACAATTACACCGTGATCACTGAGCAGCATGTCGACATCCCACCTCAGGGGGTAGGGTCCATGACACTGTGCACTCTCCATTCTCTTGGAATGACACTGGGAGTCATTTAACCCGGAAGACTGAGGACATCTAGTGATGGAAAAGAGGCATTGCAAGGGACAGCAGTAGCTTTATTCTTTTAAACTCCTGCTGGAGAACTATAAAAAAAATAAAAATTGCCCGGAGATGGGCTTTGAAAGTCGCTAGTATCTTCTTAGACCTATCATCAGTACCCTCTTGGGCATATGTACCAAAAGTTTTAAAGTTCTGCTTCACAGGGTACATTAATGGGAAAATAAAATATCTATTAATATGATAATTGAGGCTGTTTTATGACTTCAAGCCTTCTGTGGATGACTCATAAAGGAAATTTAAAGAGATGTATTATTCACGAGCGGGGATGTGTAACGTAAGCCTTTGAGATACACAAGATGCTTTTAACATTGCTTTGAAACATTGGGGTGTTTTATAAAAGATCGAAAATCTTCCAAAAACATAATTTCACTATGAAAAGGAACTAGTAAAGCTCACTCTTTGGTCTGGTAAATACATTTTAATAATCTTACTGTATACTAAGCTACAATAAAAAAGTGTTTTGGTAAATCTAAATATTGTATTATAATATTAATAATAATCTGATCAATAAGCACAAGGAAAAGTACCTCTGGATCCTGCCAGAAATCCAGTGCTGTCCTATGTCCTGTGCTCTCTACAGAGCTATCTCAAAAATTGTTATCGGGTTACCTCTAAAATCTACAGAACACCTCTCCCCGTTTCATAGAGACGAGGAGAAGGGGAGGTGTTGTGCAATCCTGACCTAGGGCGATGACGCTGCTCCTTCATAGATACAGTATGGTGACTGAGCGGAACCACGGGCAGGATCATTAGGTGGAAATAAAGTGAAATAATTGGGTTTTTGGTTTAGATACACTTTAAGCACGATTTAGCACACCTTTGGTGATGTTGCAGCTTGATGAAATTATTAAATATGAAGGATCTCCCTTCACACGTATAGCTGCTGTCATCAGTGGCGGGACAAGGTCCTTTAGCACCCAAGGTAAAACAATCAAAGGGCCCCTTCCTCCCTGATGAGCTGTAAACTATTTTCGCAGCATAGGTTGCAAGTCCCCTCCTTCTCTGCCCAAGGCGGCTGCTTCTTCTGCCTACCCCTCTGCACGACCCTGGTTGTCATTGCACAGGCTATAGTTTCCTACCTGAAGGGGCGGCCGTGACGTTCTCCAGTCTTATACAGGAAGTCTCCTGTCTCTTCTTTGTCTCCCCTATTCTTCCACTATTTGTCTTTGTCTCCCCTATTCTTCCAAACTTGCTGTGTCTCGCTCTGGATTTGTCTTCCGCTTTTCCCAGGCCTGTCAAAGGAATATCAGATGCTAAGCAACACGTCAATCATGTAATACAAACAAAAAAAAGATTATGGAGTAAATAATTAAAGTTAAAGTTCAGACTTATAAATGCAGTTATGAGTTCCTTTTAATGTATTTAAATACGGCTATTACAAGTCAATCTGTCTTTATATTAGTTTCCTGTAGTCCCTTGCATAGCAGGGCTCATTGGACAAGAGGGGGGTAGCACTGTGAGCCAATTGTGCACCGCTGCAAAGCACAGTGCATTCAAACCAACCCTGGGTGTCTGCTGAGGGGAAAGGAAAGCACACCGATGACCTCAAAGGAATAGGGGCGGGTCACTGACCAAAATGTCTTGTGTAAATGCAGTGGAATAAAAACAAGGTCAGTGATATGGCTGTGCTGTGCAACGGGAGTGCCTGGGTTACAAGGTTGGATGAACAGAATGTCAAGGCTTTTTGCACTTGTATGTATACCAGCATGATATTTAGATGTTTGCCTTCAACTCAGCTTTTAATATGGCCGAACTAATCTGAATGACAGGTAATATCATCTACAGGTGCTCCTCGGGTTGAGATCAATCGACTTCAGTCGATTTTTTCCATTTCCGATGGAGTTTACTGTACAGTAAACTCCCAGTTATTCGGCACCCACGGATCGGAAGGTGCCAGATAACTGTAGTTTTTGGTTGCTTGAGAGTTAATAGTTGCTTGAGAGTTAAAGGAGAACTATGGGTTTAGGGCTTTTCCCCATAGTGCTCCGAAGGGTAACGGGAGGACACAAACTAGCGTCACCCAAAGCTCAGTATACCGCTAGCTACTGCTACTGCCGCAGCTGAAATGGATCCCAACAATTATGTCTGGATCCGCCCAGCTGTGTGAGTGACAGCTGGATCTGCCTATCTAGAGGCAGAGCCAGCTGTACCCGCCCCCTCCCCCGTCCGTTCCGCCAGTCAGCGCTGGAGGAACAGACAGGGGAGAATCCTGTCACCGCTCTCTGCAGTGACAGGATCGAGAGGTGAGCGAACGCCGGTATGTGTTAGCTCACTTCCCAATCTACTGAGCCGACCTGTGACAGTCTCATTGTCACAGGTCGGCTCAGATTATGAGGCTGAGTGAAAAGCACTCACCTCATAGTTCTCCTTTAATAGTAACTCTCAAGGAACCAGCCTCGAGGCGCTCCGCTTCCCGATTCACCTGTCGGCTCGCTGCCGCAGCCGTCTGGTGAATGTAAACAGTCAGGATCAATAGCAAGGCTGCTATTGGCTATTTAAAAT
The DNA here is from genome assembly GCF_000935625.1 of Nanorana parkeri. Taxonomy (NCBI): domain Eukaryota; kingdom Metazoa; phylum Chordata; class Amphibia; order Anura; family Dicroglossidae; genus Nanorana; species Nanorana parkeri. The sequence continues at coordinate 3,862,362 of NW_017306285.1, read as the reverse complement.
TGCAACAGCCAATAGCAGGCTGGCATATTGCACCCGCTCACTGAGCAGAGGCGGACCTGAGAGCGACCTTTCTCTCTCAGGTCCACTCCTCCTCTTAACGGGCGGAGATTCAATAGCCAGCCTGCTATTGGCTTTTGCAATATGAAATAGCCTAAAGCAGTCTTGCTATTGATTCCCATTGTGTACTGTCTGCTGCCGACCGCAGCAGTACAGTACACAAGTCCGCTCCTCAGTTTACCATATTTTCGGGGTTACGATGGATTTTCCGAAACGTAACCCGAGGAGTGTCTGTAGTTTCCAGCCGAGGTGTTTGCAGCAGTGGTATCATTACGATGGTCTCCCAAGCACACCTAGATTTTAGAGGACCACTTTTCCATTGGTTGCACCCTGTCCAGAGAAGAGATGAGACCGCTGCATTTTGGAAACAGTCATCAAGGGACAACTGTCCCCCATTTTAAAAGAGGTAATCAAGAGAACCCCTCATATAAGCAAAGTCATCCAATAACGGAATGCGTGAGGGTTCTATAACTATGTCCGAGGCTGGTAAGGAAAGTGAACGTATGAAGATCGGCGCGTAGAACGCTTACCTTTCAAGCCAAACGTGGTGGTGATGGAAGGTTGCTCCCCTGTGAATTTTTTGGGCGTTTTCTGTTTCCTTCCTGACTCCAACCAGAGCACAAAGAAAACTGCTGCATTACAATCATTTCAGATACACAGATATCCCACCCTGAGACACTCGGGGCTCCATGTATCTTGCCAGAAATCCAGTAAACGCCTAACTTCCTGTGCATTCTATCTCTGCTACGCTGACATTCCAAAACAGTGGTATCAGCTCTGTCTAATTCTCCCCCTATCTCCCCCTCTCTTAGTATGTAGTCCACAGAGGACAGCTGTGCAGGGCTGATAACACTGCTTGGGATTTCAGTGCGGCAGCCTGCACAGGATGTTAGGAGCTCACTGGATTTCTGGCAAGGTCAAACGGTATTTTTCTGCACTCGCTGTGTTTTTAAAAGGGACAAAGCACAGCAACATATGCATATGTTATAGAGATGTACCGAATGCCCGGACACTTATTTTACCCAGACAAAAAAAAACAAAAACACAAAACTGTGTAGCACAAAAGACACAAGGACAGTAGGTAAGAGAAAAGTACAGGGGAGAGTTGTAATAAAATAACACAATAAAACAACATGTCATGGGATAATATAATACAGGACAGGATAGTGAAATAGTATAGAACAGAATAGTACCTGACAGCACGCAGCAGAACATGTCGTCTTATTATTATGTGGAAACATGAATAAAGCTGAAGTTTTATCTGCTACTATGTTGCCTTCCCTGGTTCCTCTCTCATGAACATACTAATTACATTTTGAAATAAAACCTTTCCATTTTCAATACATAGCTCATTTCAGGCCCAGTGACATCATCACTGAGTCTCTGCGCTGCTCTATGCAACCAGCCAGGCAGATCATGGCTGGTGGGAGGGAATGGCAGGGTGCTGTACATAGCCTCCGGGAAAACATCACAGCACTCTGCCTCAGTACTCCTCTCTTAAAAGCCCTTATACAAGCTGTGGGCCGTCTCTTGGAAAGAGTTATGCAAATATCAAAATGCCTTGATCTGGAAAAATGAGTGTACCAAGGTAGGTTGCATGTGCATGCAGACTGCCCTAAGTAGCACCCAAATGTGATACTGAGCCCCCATGACGGAAAGAACTGAAATCCAATGAATGAAAGGGGAGGGGCCAGGGACAGTCAGGCTGGGGAGGAAAGTGCTAAAAGATGCTGGATCTCTTCCAGCCAGGAAATGAGACGGGCTCTATCTGACTTGCTTCTAATGCACATTGTGTGCAGTGAAAATCAGGAGGAAGCCATTTCAGTCCAGGAGAGGAGCCCGTACAACTGTGCAAGACTGAAGGGAAGGCCGGAGTTCAGATTTAAAGATTCCTCATGCCAGGTGATGCATTTTCAGCCTTCTGAGGATACAGATTTTGGGGATCCTCTGCCCAATGTAGCCTCGTTTACCTGCTCCCAGCTGATAGGAGTAGAACCCGGCGTGATCATCTCATCTCATCCTCTTCAAGGTTCAGTGGTTGTCTCTTGGGGAAGGTCCTCCTGCACCCCACCACTATAAAGATGATTTATCTGAGCGGTTGTGGACTTCCTGCCAGCTTGATGATGTCTGACCAATCTCTCTGACCTCTCCCATTAGCAAAATGTCTTCACCCAAACTGAGGATCGCTGGACTGACTAAGTGTGGGAAGGGGACATTTCTGAGGTGCTGCAAATGGAACCAACCTGTAGCAACTAAACCGCTTAGGTCATGCATCTTCTCCATTAAACAAAACAACAACTGAACCCCTTGACCATGTCTTGATGCTTTTTGTATTGAACTGTAGCAACATGACATGTTTTTGTGTTGATGGGCACATGTTCCTTTTAAAGAGCCCACTGCCCGTATGTTATTAAAAAAGAATAGAACAGAAAAGAATACACAACAGGGGTTACAATGGCATAGTAACAAAGAAGAGGCTGTTGCAGAATCAAAGGGACCGGTATAGTTCATAACACAATACAATAGAAAAGCATAGTAGAGAACAAGATATAACAGAGCACTATGGATCAGCAAATAAATGGGAGGAGTCTCCCTCCTCCTGCTGATATTAAGCCCCACCCCCTTACTGTGCCTCATCCTCTCAGGATCCTCGTCGGACAGGCAGGCGTCTCCCTTTTTCGCTCGGCCCTTGGCATGCGCCATGCCTCCGTTCTCCTCTGGGGAAAGTGCTATTGTCTGGTTGGACCTTCTGTGTGTTGAGGGTCGTCTTTTTACCTCCCTAGGAACAACAGAAAGACGGGTTAAAGATCAGGCCGATGTGACAACATGGAAGGTCAACCGCCACCACCCAAACTGCAGCTTTGAGCGTTTATATGTTACCTCCACTTCAATAACACATCCTGCATAAAACATTAGAGGACTCCACAGTATTTGTTTCCTGTCTGCGATAAATGTTCATGGTCAGTTGCTAAAAATGCAGTCATGCCCACAGGTTCTCCTGTTGGGGAGATTGTTTTTCCCCTTTACTTCCTGTCATTCAAACCCACTTCCTGTAAGCCCAGGGTGTCAAGGCCACACCCCTTGGCAAGATGCCATTGCACTGGTCTGGGATCACTGTGCTGCTAGATTTTTTTCAGGATTAAGGATCATCCACCGCCATTGCTGGAACAGAAGAGCAAGGACCTGTGTCTGGTGGGCTGCGGGGGGAGTTATGTTGGGGTTATGCTTTAAATCACAAGTTTAACAGACAATATTAAAGCCTGACAGGGTTATGCTGGTGGTTGGCTGTAGCAAAGCATTGCCCTTGAAGTGTTTTTTTGGCCTAAAGCCACCATGTTTGGTTGGAAACAACCTACATCCAGCCAGTAGCCCCCCCTTTCCCATACACACACACATTCACAAAGGGGACCTATCAAAACTGAAGCAGGCAGAATCTGGAGAAGTTGCCAATGACAACCAATCAGCTTCTATCTTTCATTTTCAAAGCTTAACTGAACAAACTAAAGAGTGAAGATGATTGGTTGCCATAGGCAGATTCTGTCTGCTCCAGTTTTTATAAATTCCACTCATAGCCTCTAAAAACTATACATGTGTCATCCGAGGTTCATAAAGAGCTATGCACTGTTGGGGGTATCCATTGCACCTCTCTTTTGCCCTGCTAGGGAGGCTCGGCGGACTCGCCCTGCTCTCCTGGCTGTCTTCTTTCTCCGAGTGGTTCCAGTTGAGGTGTTTCTGCAGTTGAGGCTTCGAGGCGAAAACAGCTTCGCAGTGAGGGCAGGAGACCACCATCCGGGACAGGAGTGCAGCCTGGACAGAGAAGGACAGCATGTTAGGTCAAAATATAATACCTACAGAAGAAAAGAAGGCTACCATATAAAAGCAGAGAATATAGCTAGATCATATAGCCCGTCTCCTTCCCTTGTAATGAAGAGCAATACAGGTGAAACTCGAATAATTAGAATATCGTGCAAAGTTCATTTATTTCACTAATGCAACTTAAAAGGTAAAACTAATATATGAGAGAGACTCATTACATGCAAAGCAAGATAGTTCAAGTCGGGATTTGTCATAATTGTGATGATTATGGCTTACAGCTCATGAAAACCCCAAGAACCCCAAATCCACAACCTCAAAAAAGTAGATTATTACATGCAATCAATAAAACAAGGATTGTACATAGAACAATATCGGACCTCTGAAAAGTACAAGCATGCATATGTACTCAGTACTTGGTTTGGGCCCCTTTTGCAGCACTTACTGCAATTACTTTTGCACGATATTCTAATTATTCGAGTTTCACCTGTATGTTTCCCAATGGCCAGTTACACTTAGGTGCCTGTGCACATCTCATGTAGTTTCACAGCAGGGAAAGGCCCAATGCATTGTGGGAATAGAAGCCCCCAACTTGGAGATCATCTTAATACTATATCTATCCATCTATCTACTACTTCCTAATGAATCCACACAGATCATACTTTATAATACTCCATCATTCAATATGGCGGAATGGGAGAGACTGAAACAATATGGAAGGCAGATAATGATGTGAGCAGTACCATGGATGGACAGTGACCTGAATATGTGGCTGGGACAATATGGTGGACGGATAATGGCCTGAGCAGTACCATGGATGGACAGTGACTTGAATATGTGGCTGGGACAATATGGTGGGTGGATAATGGCCTGGTTAAAAGGTGCTGAAGGTTCCCCTGGAAGGTTAGTGATGTACGTACCCCCTGGCATCTCTGGTAATGCTGTTTTAGCCCGTAAACGCTGGGGAACTCCAGCCAGCAACCGGAGCTTGGACATTTTACCCGTGGCGACGTCTTAAACATCTCCTTCCATTCGCTGATCAGGGAGGCCTGGTGTAGTCAATACAAGAAGCGTCAATCGGTGGCCAAGCAGGCCACACAAAGATCAAGCAGCAGTTGACTAGCAAAAGCGACCGTGCCGTGCTTACCGGTATGCCTTGTAGCTCTTGGATTCCATCTCTCGCATACTTCCCCTGGACTGCTCTCTTGTTGTAATAGATTCCTATGGAGACAGAAGCCAAAATGGCTTTATGGAAACAAGCCTGAACTGGCCATCCGGCAACTTGGCTGCTTTACCTGTATAGGTCTCTGGACTAATAGATTGATCTCCACAGCCTAAGCTTGGCCTATGTAGCAGCCTCACCTTAGTACATAAAAATGTCAGGAATGCCGACACATAAAGCGGCGGTCAACATCGTAAAAGGTGACGCCACACGAAAGGGATATTTACGGGAATCACTGCAGGGGTGAGATCTCTCTTCTCCCTGTCCAATGCTGGAATGTACAGCTCCTCCTCCTGCGTCCTCCATAACACAGAATACAATGACAAACCAGCAGAAGGAAATGGACCTTCTCGTAGTGGACTCAGGAACTGAAAATCAGCTGCAATCACTCTTCGGGTATTGTGACAGTGGCACACCCGGCAGAATACAATAGGCTGATGGGGGCTGAACGAGATGTCCACATGTAGTGGCTGGGTGGGGGGGTTAAATCCTGGAGTTCTGCTTTAAAAAGGAAATCCAGGCAAAGGCGTTCCCCAGGCTGGGTGTCACCCGGTGCGGTGGCAGGTTGTCACCTGCTGGGTCATCATCACACACGCGCGCGTGATGTCATGACCAAGATGGCCGCCGGTAGTTAAGTGCGTGTGACGTCATGACCGAGATGGCTGCCGGCAGTTAAGTGCGCATGATGTCATTATGCACAGAGAGGAGGAGACATTTATCTGGCGGGATAAGATATGCCGCCAGGTTCCTCTCCTCTCTCCTGCAGCTGTCGGGCCCTCGGTCCATGCGTGAGCACCGGACTTTTCAGAAGGGGTGACAACAAAATGACTGTCAGCCATTTTGCTGTCACCCCCCTTAGATGGCGTCACCCAGTGTGAGCCTGCACCCCCCATGTGACACCGCTGACTCCAGGGATTAAAGTTAACCCTTGCAGTGGGGCTACCTGGATTAAAGAACACATACTCACCCGACCCTCAGTTCCGCCTGGCTGCTAGAGTAGTTCCCGCAGCCTTCCCCCGGGCTCCGGTGGTCTAAGGCCCCGCTGATGTCATCATGTCTCATGCAGGTCTGAAAGAGGCGAGAGCTGACCGCCATATATCGTCTGTATTCCAGCCCCCTAGACCCGGAGTGGGCAGCTCCAGCCCTCCAGCTGTTGTAGCATTGCAAGGCTGACACCTACAGGCATGACTGCAAGAGGCAGAGGCATGTTGTAATTGAAGCACAGCCGGAGAGTTGCCCACCCCTGCCCTAGGCCAAAAGGAGCAGTAAACCTTTGCAGGGGGGGGGCTGTAGCCTCAGTGCAAGGGTTAACTTTTTGAATAGCTGGAGTTCCCCTTTAAGCATTAATCATGGTAATGAATAGAAGGTGGCATGTGAGCCGTGCTCTGTAATCTTTTGTATAAACACGTTCTCAGCTGGCACCTTCCCGGCGGCTTTGTCAGAGTCTCCGGCGTATGAAAAGGATCCGCCGGGCTCTGAGCTCCCACCTTACCTTGCAATTATCACCTTTCACAGACAGCAGTGGTGTGATCTGCCACTCGGAGCGCGCGATGACACAGTCACCATCCCCGACCTGCTAAAAATACCAATGAATGCCGGCTCCTGTCTCTCCTGGAAGAAATGCCTCCACCGTGTGCAGAATTAAAGGATCAGTTCACTCAAATCCCAAATCTTCCGGGTAGATATTAATGGATTAAACCGCTAGCTGGCTTTACATGTCCCCGGTGCCTGTTCACCAATAGAATATCACAGAGAAGCTTTGGGATATTAATAGTATTTTCGTGACCGAGCCATGAAGGTCCTTGTTCAGCCAATTCCTACGGTGACAACGTCCTGTCAGTGTCTCCCAGCTATGCTCCTGTGTTGTCACCCTGCCACATGGGCTTCTCATGGAAACTACAAGTGGCCCTTTAAATTCCCTATTCGGCCATTTCCTGTTATAAGGTGAAAACATCCTGTCCCCGTCTCCCAGTTGAGCTCCTGTGTTGTCACCCTGCCACTTGGCAGGGCCTACCAGTGGCCCTTTAAATACCCTATTCAAGCACTTCCTGTTATAAGGTGAAAACCACTAGCTGGCTTTACATGTCCCTGGTGCTGTTCATCCTGTCCCCGTCTCCCAATTGAGCTCCTGTGTTGTCACAATGCTACATGGGCTTCTCATGGAAACTATAAGTGGCCCTTTTTATTCCCTATTCAGCCACTTCCTGTTATAAGGTGAAAACATCCTGTCCCCGTCTCCCAGTTGAGCTCCTGTGTTGTCATCCTGTCACACGTGCTGCCGATGTAGACTACCAGTGGCCACACATTACACAGACATGGTCCACTGTTGTCACCATCAGGAAACCCACCCTGACAAATGCAATGCAACCATCTCTGGAGTGCATGCTGACAGGAAGTGGCTGTTGAACAGGAAGTGATGGGAGATACCTGCAACGGGGACACTGAGAAAACCAAAAAGACATATGTACCAGAGTGGGGAAGGTTTAGACCAGGGAGAGGCAATCTCAGCACGCCAACACTCTCATGAGGCACTGAAAGACTCTGACGGTCACTGGCATGACTCCCAGAGGCATGTTGGGATTTGTAGTTAAAGCACAGCTGGGGGGCCGAGGTTGCCTACCCCTAAAAACGAATGCAGCCATCATATTTAGGGATTGGTAAGCTGCAATATAAAAATGTTTTGTCTATAAGTATACGTGAAGGTAAGGCACCATTCTCCATCATATACTATCTTACAATAAAGACTTCCTGGGGTACCCGGAGCGACCAATAAGGTCCCAGCTGTCATGCTCTACCCAGCTGAGTCCCACTGATTGGTAGGGGGGAACAAAACCACTCCCCTTTTATCTCAGCCCGGTTATGTCGGATCGATCGGCAGGGCGCCGTCTCTAAGTTCGCCTCCGTTGCAGAAAGCCGACTCTGCGTTTATTTCGCTGTAAAAAAACCACGCGACAAACGCGCGTTTCTGAGGGCTAGTTGGCTGTTTGCCAATGGAAACGCCCGACCAAAACGCCCCAAAGAAGTACATGTACTTCTTTGGGCGTAGGGCGGTTTCCCGCGCGTTCGTACTCGCGGAAAAATGCCCAGATGGGAACCATGCACATTAAAAATAATGGCATTTCCCTGTTTGAGCGTTTTTCCGCGAGTACGAAAGCGCGGAAAAACGCCCAGGTGGGAACCGGGCCTCACGGTGTCTGTGTGCAGGTTCACAACCTGAGCCAGCACTACAGGAAGAGGCACTCAGCTGCAAAGGGAAGTTCTCCCCCAGCATGAGAAGACATGAGGATTTAAAAGGAAGAGCAGCAAAGAGAAGGGAAACTACCATGGATTACAGTAAGGCGCACATTACAGTATTGGTTTATGTTAACAAATCTGAGGGTCACTTAATAATTAGCAATGGGTGAAGGGCGGAGTTCAGTTGATGTGCCTTTGAACTCTGCTCATTGCAAATCATCTTTTCGCATGCGTGTCAACGCAACCAAACGCATGTAAATGTGCCTTGATTAAAAATAAATAAAAAGAATTTAAAGGAGAACTATGGGGTCAGTGTTTTCCCCCATAGTCCTCCTAAGGGTAACGGGAGGACACAAACTAGCGTCCTCCCGTTACCCTAAGCTCAGTATATAGGGAGCTACAGCTCGCGGTATACTGAGACCTCGCAGCTGAAACGGATCCTGACAATTGTGCCGGGATCCGCCCAGCTGCGTGAGTGACAGCTGGCTCTGCCTATCTAGAGGCAAAGCCAGCTGTACCCGCCCCCTCCCCCGTCCGATCCTCCAGTCAGCGCTGGCGGATCGGGGAGGGGGGAATCCAGCCCCTCCCCTGTCACGGCAGAGAGCCATGACAGGATCGAGAGGTGAGCGAACGCCGGTATGTGTTCGCTCACCTCCCGATCTACTGAGCCGACCTGTGACAGTCTCATTGTCACAGGTCGGCTAGAACTATGAGGTGAGTGAAAAGCACCCCCCTCATAGTTCTCCTTTAAGTGAAAGAAAATAATGAATGCATGTAAAAAAAAAAAAAGTTGCAACTCATGCAAGAATGTGACGCACTGCGGGTGGAGGCACATGCGTTTTCACTGTGTTGCGGAGTGAACGGGCCCCTATAAAGTGCTGACTGAGGGCTCAGCCACATGTCAGATTTGTACCGGCTTCCAAGCGACGCAGTGACAGCGTCTCCTTCTGATGTATATAGCGTGCCGCTGATCCCTGCTGCTCATGCAGGAACAGAGCAGGGTACGCCGCCCCTAGTGCATTGTGGGGGACGGGCGCAGATTTCAGTGTACTTAGGCCGCCGTGTCTGTACACAATATAAAAAGACACTTTACAGACACTGATGCCACAACTGCAGCGGAGGGGGGGAGACTGACCTGAGTCACAGGCGAGGACCTGCAGCTGGGTGGAAGCTCTCGATTTGCTGATTCGGGGAAACTGTCGCCGGGATCCTGTGGCCAGAGAGTCCGCCATGGCTGCAACGTAAAGGGCATGCGTCAGTGTGCGTCCTGTATAACACAGTGCGAGTGTCAGTGTGCGTCCTGTATGACACAGTGCGGGCGTCAGTGTGCGTCCTGTATGACACAGTGCGGGCGTCAGTGTGCGTCCTGTATGACACAGTGCGGGCGTCAGTGTGCGTCCTGTATGACACAGTGTGGGCGTCAGTGTGCGTCCTGTATGACACAGTGTGGGCGTCAGTGTGCGTTCTGTATGACACAGTGTGGGCGTCAGTGTGCGTCCTGTATGACACAGTGCGGGTGTCAGTGTGCGTCCTGTATGACACAGTGCGGGTGTCAGTGCGTTCAGTAGGACACAGTGCGGGCGTCAGTGTGCGTCCTGTATGACACAGTGCGTGTGTCAGTGCGTTCAGTAGGACACAGTGCGGGCGTCAGTGTGCGTTCAGTAGGACGCAGTGCGGGTGTCAGTGCGTTCAGTATGACACAGTGCGGGTGTCAGTGCGTTCAGTAGGACGCAGTGCGGGTGTCAGTGCGTTCAGTGGGACGCAGTGCAAGTGTCAGTGCGTTCAGTGGGACACAGTGCGGGTGTCAGTGCGTTCAGTAGGACACAGTGCGGGTGTCAGTGCGTTCAGTAGGACACAGTGCGGGTGTCAGTGCGTTCAGTAGGACACAGTGCGGGTGTCAGTGCGTTCAGTAGGACACAGTGCGGGTGTCAGTGCGTTCAGTAGGACACAGTGCGGGTGTCAGTGCGTTCAGTGGGACACAGTGCGGGTGTCAGTGCGTTCAGTGGGACACAGTGCGGGCGTCAGTGCGTTCAGTGGGACACAGTGTGGGCGTCAGTGCGTTCAGCGGGACACAGTGCGGGTGTCAGTGCGTTCAGCGGGACACAGTGCGGGCGCTAGTGCGTTCAGTAGGACACAGTGTGGGCGTCAGTGCGTTCAGTAGGACACAGTGCGGGTGTCAGTGCGTTCAGTGGGACACAGTGCGGGTGTCAGTGCGTTCAGTGGGACACAGTGCGGGTGTCAGTGCGTTCAGTATGAAACTGCAACCAGGAGCAATGACAGAACGCTCAGTAGCTGTCAGTGCAGGCAGAAGTGTGAGTGCAATCAGAGGCTGTCAGTGCAGGTACAGTTGTTAGTGCAATCAAGAGATGTCAGTGCAATCAGAAGCTGCCACTGTAGGTAGAAGTGTCAGTGCAACTGGGGGCTTGCTGTGCAGGTACAGGTGTCAGTGCAATCAGCAGGTAGAAGTGTCAGTGCAATCAGCAGGTAGAAGTGTCAGTGCAATCAGCAGGTAGAAGTGTCAGTGCAATCAGCAGGTAGAAGTGTCAGTGCAATCAGCAGGTAGAAGTGTCAGTGCAATCAGAAGCTATCAGTGCAATCAGGGGCTGTCAGCACAGGTATAAGTGTCAGTGAAATTAGAAGCTATCAGTGCAGATGCAAGGGCAATCAGATGCTGTCAGTGCAGGTAGAAGTCTAAATTCAATCAGAGCTATCAGTGCAGGGTCAGTGCAATCAGATGCTGTCAGTGCAGGTACAGATGTCAGTGCAATCAGTCCAGGTAGAAGCTGTCAGTGCGTAGTAGGGGGTGTGATGCCGGAGATCAGTGACAGGTGGACGGTGATCGGGCTTCGATCTCTCACCTGCCGGGCCCGCTGCTGCTGCCGGTCATGCGCTGAGCTCTCTCCGCCCCCGGAGCCCGAACTCTCGCGGTACTGAGGGGGGAACCGGGGGAAGAACCGGGGGAGGAGAGATCCGATCCGTCTGGACCGGCCGCCTCTGGGCGGGTCATGTGACCGGCTAACGTTTCCTTAATTCCATCGGTGCTGCGCTCCCATCACATATACATTGTATACCCCCCCCCCCTCTTCTGGGTCACATCACCCACAGCTTGACATTGTATACCCCCCCCCCATATCATGTGTCACATCACCCATACATTGTATATATCCCCCCATCATGTGTCACATCACCCATACATCGTATATATCCCCCCATCATGTGTCACATCACCCATACATTATATATATCCCCTCATCATGTGTCACATCACCCATACATTGTATATATCCCCCCATCATGTGTCACATCACCGATACATCGTATATATCCCACCATCATGTGCCACATCACCCATACATCGTATATATCCCCCCACCATCATGTGTCACATCACCCATACATCGTATACATCCCCCCATCCTGTGTCACATCACCCATACATCGTATACATCCCCCCATCCTGTGTCACATCACCCATACATCGTATACATCCCCCCATCCTGTGTCACATCACCCATACATCGTATACATCCCCCCATCCTGTGTCACATCACCCATACATCGTATACATCCCCCCATCCTGTGTCACATCACCCATACATCGTATACATCCCCCCATCCTGTGTCACATCACCCATACATCGTATACATCCCCCCATCCTGTGTCACATCACCCATACATCGTATACATCCCCCCATCCTGTGTCACATCACCCATACATCGTATACATCCCCCCATCCTGTGTCACATCACCCATACATCGTATACATCCCCCCATCCTGTGTCACATCACCCATACATCGTATACATCCCCCCATCCTGTGTCACATCACCCATACATCGTATACATCCCCCCATCCTGTGTCACATCACCCATACATCGTATACATCCCCCCATCCTGTGTCACATCACCCATACATCGTATACATCCCCCCATCCTGTGTCACATCACCCATACATCGTATACATCCCCCCATCCTGTGTCACATCACCCATACATCGTATACATCCCCCCATCCTGTGTCACATCACCCATACATCGTATACATCCCCCCATCCTGTGTCACATCACCCATACATCGTATACATCCCCCCATCCTGTGTCACATCACCCATACATCGTATACATCCCCCCATCCTGTGTCACATCACCCATACATCGTATACATCCCCCCATCCTGTGTCACATCACCCATACATCGTATACATCCCCCCATCCTGTGTCACATCACCCATACATCGTATACATCCCCCCATCCTGTGTCACATCACCCATACATCGTATACATCCCCCCATCCTGTGTCACATCACCCATACATCGTATACATCCCCCCATCCTGTGTCACATCACCCATACATCGTATACATCCCCCCATCCTGTGTCACATCACCCATACATCGTATACATCCCCCCATCCTGTGTCACATCACCCATACATCGTATACATCCCCCCATCCTGTGTCACATCACCCATACATCGTATACATCCCCCCATCCTGTGTCACATCACCCATACATCGTATACATCCCCCCATCCTGTGTCACATCACCCATACATCGTATACATCCCCCCATCCTGTGTCACATCACCCATACATCGTATACATCCCCCCATCCTGTGTCACATCACCCATACATCGTATACATCCCCCCATCCTGTGTCACATCACCCATACATCGTATACATCCCCCCATCCTGTGTCACATCACCCATACATCGTATACATCCCCCCATCCTGTGTCACATCACCCATACATCGTATACATCCCCCCATCCTGTGTCACATCACCCATACATCGTATACATCCCCCCATCCTGTGTCACATCACCCATACATCGTATACATCCCCCCATCCTGTGTCACATCACCCATACATCGTATACATCCCCCCATCCTGTGTCACATCACCCATACATCGTATACATCCCCCCATCATGTGTCACATCACCCATACATCGTATATATCCCCCTTGAGAAAACCAAATATCATCTACACTTTCACATGTTTATGTCATTTCAAAAGACGTTTTCACTCTGAAATGCTGAAAAAAGGTGAAAACAGTAACGCATGGCGATTGTCTATGGTTAGCATTTCCTCGGGGTTTACATATATTTTAGGACTCATTCACACCAGCTGCAGTGACTGGAGTCTATCCGCACAGGTCCAATGCCGATGCCATAGAAAAGCACTGTGCGGCTGTGTGAACCCACCCATAAGAATTTGCACTATTCAGTGGAGACCTCCCCTGCCACCTCTTACCCCCCC
>NW_017306285.1:3842878-3848717 GCF_000935625.1 Nanorana parkeri | reverse complement strand
GTGTTGCCTTAGGAGATACCCCCACCTGGGTGATACTTCAGTAGATAGCCCCCAGCTGTTACCTCAGGAGATCCCCTCCCCTTGGGTGTTGCCTTAGAAGATACCCCCCTCAGCAGTTACCTTAGAATATACTCCCCGAGCTGTTACCTCAACAATAACAAAGAAGAAATGGGGTCCCCCTCCAATTCATACCAGACCCTTTAGGTCTCATTCACCAAATAAACAGTAAAATTGTAAATAAACACACAACACACTATACAAAATCCTTTATTTGAAAGAAAAAACAGGTTCTTTATTAACAATAAAATTGTCCATCGATGTAATCCAAACGTCAATCATGTTGTCCAGCGATGCAGATCCACGTTAATCATGATGGACGACGGCCACCGACTCGCTGAAAGAAAAAATATAACCAACGCCCGCCGACATCACCGAACCTGACGCACTCTCACGGCAAAATGACAGTTCTGAACAGAATGTCAACAAAGGGGCGGAGCGAGTCGTGACATCGCAGGACTTGATCCGCCCCTTTGTTGACATTTGGGAGCAGAGCTGTCATAAAGACTCATTAGTCCAATGAGATTCACTTTTCCAGCTCAAAGGAAAGGCCATGTCGTTGTTCAGTCAATGGATTGGATGCCACCATCCGATCAAACGCTTCAAAGGCTCCCGTGGCTCCTCCTGGTAAGGACCACCTTCTTTAATGATTAGCAGGGTATTAACCCTAACTTCACTCACTGCAGCAAGCAACTAGAGTTCCCTTAGAGAGCGTACTAGTACAAAATGGATCCTGACTGCTTGCTACAGTCATTGCCCTTTGAGTATAGATCTTTATAACTGACCCTATTCACTTTTCTAGCTCAAAACAATGTCCCTTCCGTTGTTAAGCCAAAGAATCTGATGCCATCGAACCAGCAAAATGTTTGACAGGCTCCTGTGGCTGCCACTGGTAAGAACCATGGTCTTTAATGATTAGCAGGCTATTAGCCCTGACCTTACTCACTGCAGCAAGCAACTAGAGTTCACATAAAGAGATTAGCAGTACAAAATGGATTCTGACTGCTTGCAGTTATTGCTCTTCACGCTTAGATCCTTCTAACTGACCTCATTCCCTTTTCCAGTTCAGATAAATCCATTGGTTCTTGGCTGGAACCACTTTGTGTTCACCTGCTGGGACCTGGTTCGAAGCATCAGCCCTGTGACGCAGATGGTGAGTATAAATACTTTGTTTACTAGCTCAGCAGATAAAAGGGGAACAAAAAAATTATATTGGCGTGCTTCTTCATACAGGGATAGCTACATTAAATTTAACTAACTTGTTGTTTTGTTTTCTCTGAGAATCACTAGATAGGTTCACCGTAATCTGAGTGTCAGGAGAAAGGTTCACCATAATCTGAGTGTCAGGAGAAAGGTTCACCGTATTCTGAGAATCAGGAGATAGGGTCAGCATATTCTGAGTGTCAGGAGATAGGGTCACCATATTCTGAGTGTCAGGAGATAGGGTCACCATAATCTGAGTGTCAGGAGATAGGGTCACCATGCTCTGAGTGTCAGGAGATAGGGTCACCATATTCTGAGTGTCAGGAGATAGGGTCACCATATTCTGAGTGTCAGGAGAAAGGTTCACCATATTATGTCAGGAGAAAGGTTCACCATGCTCTGAGTGTCAGGAGATAGGGGCACCATATTCTGAGTGTCAGGAGAAAGGTTCACCATGCTCTGAGTGTCAGGAGATAGGGGCACCATATTCTGAGTGTCAGGAGAAAGGTTCACCATATTCTGAGTGTCAGGAGATAGGGGCACCATATTCTGAGTGTCAGGAGAAAGGTTCACCATGCTCTGAGTGTCAGGAGATAGGGTCACCATATTCTGAGTGTCAGGAGAAAGGTTCACCATATTCTGAGTGTCAGGAGATAGGGTCACCATATTCTGAGTGTCAGGAGAAAGGGTCACCATATTCTGAGTGTCAGGAGATAGGGTCACCATATTCTGAGTGTCAGGAGATAGGGTCACCATATTCTGAGTGTCAGGAGATAGGGTCACCATATTCTGAGTGTCAGGAGATAGGGTCACCATATTCTGAGTGTCAGGAGATAGGGTCACCATATTCTGAGTGTCAGGAGAAAGGGTCACCATATTCTGAGTGTCAGGAGATAGGGGCACCATAATCTGAGTGTCAGGAGAAAGGTTCACCATATTCTGAGTGTCAGGAGATAGGGTCACCATATTCTGAGTGTCAGGAGATAGGGTCACCATATTCTGAGTGTCAGGAGATAGGGTCACCATATTCTGAGTGTCAGGAGATAGGGTCACCATATTCTGAGTGTCAGGAGATAGGGTCACCATATTCTGAGTGTCAGGAGATAGGGTCACCATATTCTGAGTGTCAGGAGATAGGGTCACCATATTCTGAGTGTCAGGAGAAAGGGTCACCATATTCTGAGTGTCAGGAGAAAGGGTCACCATAATCTGAGTGTCAGGAGATAGGGTCACCATATTCTGAGTGTCAGGAGATAGGGTCACCATATTCTGAGTGTCAGGAGATAGGGTCACCATATTCTGAGTGTCAGGAGAAAGGGTCACCATATTCTGAGTGTCAGGAGATAGGGGCACCATAATCTGAGTGTCAGGAGATAGGGTCACCATATTCTGAGTGTCAGGAGATAGGGTCACCATATTCTGAGTGTCAGGAGATAGGGTCACCATATTCTGAGTGTCAGGAGAAAGGGTCACCATATTCTGAGTGTCAGGAGATAGGGGCACCATAATCTGAGTGTCAGGAGATAGGGTCACCATATTCTGAGTGTCAGGAGATAGGGTCACCATATTCTGAGTGTCAGGAGAAAGGTTCACCATGCTCTGAGTGTCAGGAGAAAGGTTCACCATATTCTGAGTGTCAGGAGAAAGGCTCACCATATTCTGAGTGTCAGGAGAAAGGCTCACCATATTCTGAGTGTCAGGAGATAGGGTCACCATATTCTGAGTGTCAGGAGATAGGGTCACCATAATCTGAGTGTCGGGAGAAAGGTTCACCATGTTCTGAGTGTCAGGAGATAGGGTCACCATATTCTGAGTGTCAGTAGAAAGGATCACCATAATCTGAGTGTCAGGAGATAGGGTCACCATATTCTGAGAGTCAGTAGAAAGGGTCACCATAATCTGAGTGTCAGGAGATAGGGTCACCATATTCTGAGAGTCGGGAGATAGGGTCACCATAATCTGAGTGTCAGGAGAAAGGATCAATCTTCTGAAGTTCAAACCGAGCATCAGAATGGAGAAGGAAGGTGATTTAAGGGTGTTTGAACGTGGCATGGTTGTTGGTGCCAGACGGACTGATCTAAGTATTTCAGAAACTGCTGATCTACTGGGATTTTCACACACAACCATCTCTCGGGTTTACAGAGAATGGTTCGAAAAAGAGAAAATATCCAGTGAGCATCAGCTCTCTGGGCAAGAATACCTTGTTGATGCCAGTGATCAGAGATGAAGGACCAGACTAGCTTAAGGCGACAGTAACTCAAATAACCACTCATTACAACCAAGATATGCAGAAGAGTATCCCCGAAGGCACAATACGCCGAACCTTGAAGCAGATAGGCTACAGCAGCAGAAGACCACACCGTGTTCCACTCCAGTCAGCTATGAACAGGAAACGGAGGCTACAATTTGCAAGGGCTCACCAAAATTGGACAATAGAATGAAAAAACATTGCCTGATCTTGCCTGTCTTGATTTCTGCTGCAACGTTTGGAAGGTCAGGTCAGAATTTGGAGTAAACAACATGAAAGCATGGATCCATCCTGCCTTGTATAATAGGTTCAGGCTGGTGGTGGTGTAATGGTGCGCGGGATATTTTCTTGGCACACTCTGGGCCCCTTAGTACGAATTGAGCATTGTTTTAATGCCACAACCTACCTGAGTATTGTTGCTGACCATGTCCATCCCTTTATGACCCATCTTCTGAGCAGGGTAACGCCTCAAGTCACAAAGCTAATATAATCTCAAAATGGTTTCTTGAACATGATAACGAATATGCTGTACTCATATGGCCTTCACAGCCACCAGATCTCAATCTAATAGAGAGCCTTTGGGATGTGGTGGGATGGGAGATTGCCATCATGGATGTCCAGCCGACAAGTCTGCAGCAACTGCACGATGCTATCACGCCAATATGGACCAAACTCTCAAAGGAATGTTTCCATCACCTTGTTGAATCTATGCCACAAAGAATTAAGACAGTTCTGAAGACAAAAGGGATCCAACACGGTAATATCAAGGTGTGCCTAATAAAGTGCCCAGTGAGTGTATAGGACTACTATAAATTCTTACACAGGCCAAAAATATAGGTGTATTATGGGCTTGTTCACACGACGTCTGGGTTCTGTCCTGACCAGATCCGCTCGCTCCTGCACTAAAAATGCATCCCAATGTATCCCTATGTGTTTTATGGGCTACAGTTCTCACGTGCCCAGTCCGTTCAGGTCACGACAGAAAAAATACTGCATGTCACATTTTGTCCGGTCCGGAAACGCACGAACGCGCCAAAAACGGACTGCACTGCAGCTAAGCAAAAAAAAAGTGAGCTTGCAAATCCTCATATAAACTCCAACACCGACCCTTGGAGTCCCTGTGCCCAATAACAAGGTCTCCTGCGAGCTCGTTCTCTGCAGATTGCTTTAGCCAGCACCAACACCATGCCTACAAACATGTGATACATGTCTGATCCCCAGGTATTTTTTTTTTTTTACTTTAATAGTTTTTTTTATTTTAAGATTACATAACAAACATTTTACATCAACAATGACATATTAAAATGATCACCAGCTTTACATACACAAAGGGAAGTGGTTGCTACGAGAGGGCGGAAGTGATCTCAGAGAAAGAATCTGCATACTGACAGCCCCACGGCTTAAAAAAACAAAACAAATAACTGTCAGCGTCCGGACCGCGGTAAAAACCGCGTCAAAAACGCACTGCATGCAGAGCACCGCATCTGCAGATCCGCACCAGATCAGGACCGGAAAATCGTGTGAACAAGCCCTAAATCAGCGCTATAGGAAGCTGGATGACACAGATCCTTGTCTCTCCCCTTTAAGACCAACTCACCTGTGGGCTTATTCACTAGGGAGAGGAGCATCAAATCAAATGTGGTAACCAATGGCAACCAGGATTTTATTTCCACCAAATTAGCAAGTGAAATATGGTTGCTTTGGGTTCCAGTGTGCAAATTGCCATCCCCTTCCATGCCGTTTAAGGGCTTGTTCACACGACATCTGGATTGTGTCCGGACCAGAACCGTGCGCTCCTGCACCCAAAATGCATCCCAGTGTGTTTTATGGGCTATAGTTCTCACGTGCCCAGTCCGCTCCGGTCCGGACAGAGAAAATACTGCATGTCACATTTTGTCCGGTCGCATTTTTGACGAATGCGTCAAAAATGCAACTGAAAACGCACCGCACTGCAGCTAACATACTGACAGCCCCACTCCCCCCCCTCAAGAAAAACTTTTTTAACTGGAGGGCGGTTAAAACACGTCAAAAACGCACTGCACAGCGTCTGCAGATCTGCTCCAGATCTGGTCCAGACATCGTGTGAACAAGCCCTAAATGGTAAAACCACAAAATGTCCACATTGGAGATGAAATGCTTCTATTACAAGGAGCTTGTCCCATAGATTTCTTTTAATATGCAATTTTGTTTTATAGGCTCTTCCACAGCTGTAGCGCGTCACTAAATATTGCTCTGGGGCTAAATCAGGCTCCTTAGATTTGCCCGCTAAGTTATTTTCTTCTACTGCATAGAGCTAGCTTCACCAAATTACCCTCTACTGATTCTACGGTT
>NW_017306285.1:3825549-3842831 GCF_000935625.1 Nanorana parkeri | reverse complement strand
AGACTGAAAAGGCTTTTTGTCACTACAGACAGATGTCCCCATGGGGAGATTACCCCTCTGTTCCTGTTCTGGAGACAAATCAAAATTTTAGATTTTTTTTCTCACTTTCAGATACGATGACAATGGCCACCAAGATCCTACCTAGGGTGGAAGCACAGACAGCTATAAAAGCTTGCCAGGGGTTCTAATCCCTTACCACTCCATACAAAACTTTTCATTCTTTTTCCACATTAGTCTTTGTAGTGCTGCCGGGTCTTGGACAAACCTGGGAAGAAGGTCATCATTTGTCGCACCCACTGTTTCAAAAAGATCCACCGACGCTTGCTCTGCAGGACGGTTTATAAACACACACCTCTGCATATGGCAGCATTCGCTCACCCAACCTCTGGTACCAAGATAGGAAGCCGTCTTTTTTTTCTTTTGTGCTAATTCTTTTTTTTTGGACAATGACAAAAGAGGCCAAGACAATTTTCGCTGTCGCCCATGAATGTTTATTAAGAAAACTGTATAAAAAAAGGAAGAACTCCGAAGGTGAAAGAGGGGACCCCAAATAACCAGGTTACATTAACATTCGACCAATGCCGACCTGGCCATTGGAGGCACTTTAACTCATCGTAATGGGGAGGGAGAAGCCCCTCGGTCTGACACAGTGCAGTGAGAGAATATCACAGTGATCGGATCCCTGCCCTCCCCCAACAACAAAAAATATCTACCTTTACTAAGCTCCCCCAGGGCCAGAGGGTGAAGCCCTATATTCCCTGGAGTTTTGCGGCTTCTAACTAGAGCAACATTCATTAATTAAATCACTGCTATGGGCAAGGGGAAGACTTTAAAAATATGTTGTTTTTATTTGACATGTTCCAGTGTTAGACGATGTATGGCTGTGGGCCTCAGGAGAAGAGGAGCAGTACCCCTCCCTCCCTAAATTTATACTATATACAGTGACATTCTAAGGATGCAAAGATGAATTTATATGTTCGCTAATGAAATTTGTAAGCGGTAGTCCTGGTAGTGTTGAGTGCTGGCTCGCCCATTTCACATGTTCTCATTGGCCAGTGAGGCTGACCTTCATAGTGATGAGCCAATAGGACCACAGAGGGGTTGGGCCAGTCCTCACCACATTAGGATTTGTGATGCCTGATGTGTAGGTATGTGCTGTTTGGTACCATCACAAGTTTACCTTTAACAGAGGCTCTAACAATCTAAAACAACAGGCTACATAGGGTCTCTGCCTTTCTATTGCGGTTGACTATTTCTAGTCTTAGAACACAGCCCTGCTACAATTGGCAGGGGTTGCTACTTAAAGGCTACTCCTTGGGAATAAATATTGTATATGGCACAGATATTTACAGTAAATATAGCACACCTATGATAACATTATCTGCTATTGCTCATTGCTTTGGAGGTCATGTGCTGCGGAAGGGTCAGTTACAGAACATAAGTAGGGCGTACCTTGCTCATCATCACATGACCCGGAAATGTCATGATGGAAGTCGGCAGTGATGTATCTGTGATACCGGTGGCGGTATCCGTCGCTGTCCTGTGCGGGCACGCCGCGGGTTCCCGTCCCTGGGTCGCCGACGAGCCTTGGTGACATCTGGTGCCAGGGACCGTCGCCGTCCTGCGCAGGCACACTGCGGGTCTCCGCCGCCTCCCTATCCAGGGCCGCCTACATCGGGCGCAGGCGCTGCGGGACTCCGCCCCCTCCAGATCGAGCACTCGGCTTAAAGCCGCTGCTCGCTAGTTGATCGGCGTCCTGCTGTTGATCGTAGCTCCTCACTCGCCCCACTGGACCTGGAAGCCGTGGACTGCTCCAACTGCCTCAGCAATCACCGCAACCGCAAGTAACCTGGGCTATAGAGGGATATAGCTCCAGGAGATTCCAACTGGTTAATTGCTAGGAGTGACTTGTCTACATTCACTCCTGTTACCTCATGGGAACCTATTGCCTGATACTACTTCGTACTTCCTCCAACTACTTGTTTATCTGAGGCTGCTACTACTACTACCTAAAACTCAATTAGTACCTATGGGTACAGACCACTGTTACCATTGTTCCATTGATTACTGCTACCATATATATTGCCTATACTACTGTGGCTTAAACGTTGCTGCCTTCTAGGGGTTCATGTTGGTATTGAAGTATCTCGACTATACTTACCTACTCCAAACCCTCTGTGACGTCCTTCCTGATAACGGGATGTGATGTGATGCAGCTCCCTCTTCGCCTTTCTCAAATACAGGGCATATGAGGAGAAGCTGCGATCTGATACCCGTACTTATACATACCTTGACCCTCCGCAGTTGAGATCCATAGGGGAATACAATCCTCTTCAAGGGCGAGTGTTACAGTACATTAGGACCTCACAAAATGGATCCAGCGGAATTAGCCCAACACATAATAACTATCCCAACAAATGGAGGCTCTTACGTTGAACGTGAGCGAACTCCGCACCGAAAACCAAACCCTACGCAAGACTATTGCTCAAAGGCTACCAGAGGGGGCCTCTGCCAGTGTAGGACCCGAACCCAAGGTGAGGCCTCCTGACATCTTTTCAGGGGAACGTAAGAACTATAGTGACTTTCTAAACGCATGTAAACTCATGTTTGAATTAAAGCCCAGGTCGTACCCAAATGATCGCGTAAAAGTACGCACTATGATATCCTACCTACGAGGGGAGCCCAGAGCCTGGGCAAACACGTATTCAGAAACCGATGACCCTTTACTGGAGTCATATGATGGGTTCATTGCTGCCATGTCCCAATTGTATGACGACCCAGGAAAGCAAATAACTGCGGCAAATGCTATTCGAAACATCCGGCAAGGTAAACGACCTGTGGAAAATTTAATTGCGGAGATCAAGCGCTGGGTGCGCCAGACGGAATAGACTTTAAGATCAAAACTGTGGAATTACAGGGAAAGAAGATCAAATTACAGATCTGGGACACAGCCGGACAGGAGCGATTCCACACCATTACCACCTCCTATTACAGAGGGGCCATGGGAGTCATGTTAGTCTACGATATCACAAATGCCAAAAGCTTTGAGAACATCAACAAGTGGCTCAGAAATATTGATGAGCATGCCAATGCAGATGTGGAGCGGATGCTGCTAGGAAGCAAGTGTGACATGGAGGACAAGAGGGTGGTGCCCAAAGCAAAGGGAGAACAGATTGCTCGGGAGCACGGAATTAAGTTTTTTGAGACTGGTGCAAAAGCAAACATAAACATTGAGAAGGCGTTCCTCACGTTAGCGGAAGACATACTTCGAAAGAAGAAGTATGGGCCTCGCAGAGGCCGTTAAGGACGAACTGGCCAGGATTGAACTACCACAGAGCCTGGATGCTCTCATGCAACTCTCCATCTCTATCGACTGTCGCCTGAGAGAAAGACGCTCCGGAAGACTTACAGGGATACCCTGGACACCGCGTAAAACATCCACATCACCTCCTTCCGAACCAATGGTCGGCATCATTAGAGGTCCAATATCACAAGACGAAAGATCCAGAAGTCGGACTCAGAACCTTTGCATGTACTGTGCCGCCACCGATCACCTGGTGGACGAATGTTCAGCTGTAAGGAGGAAGAATGCAGGTAAGATTCCTCGCATTGCTAAAATTTATTCCCCACATCTGCAATCCACGAATTATATTTATATATCCTTATCCTTACAGTGGGAACAAAGAAGACTGCAGATTGATGCCATGATTGACTCCGGCGCATGCGGGAATTTCATAGACGCACAACTGGTCTACTAGAACTGCATCCCCACCTGCAGAAAATCCACACCTCTGTCAGTTAGTTTCATCGACGGAACCCATTTGTCCTCTGGTCCAATAGCCCTACAAACACAACCTCTGATGGTGGTTACCAAAGACAATCACAGGGAGTACATAGCCTTTGACGTGATTCCGTCTCCTGTATTTCCTGTCATACTGGGCATCCCCCGGTTAAAACTGCATCAGCCAAACCTCATATGGGCAGATAATGCAGTGCAGCTAAACTCCAATTACTGCCAAGATACCTGTTACCCTTCAAAAACCATCATGGATCTCAAACGGGAAGGAATTCCCCTACACTACCAAGACGTTTTCAACACCAAGAACGCAGATGTATTACCTCCGCATCGATCATACGACTGCCCCATCGATCTCTTTCCAGGCAGTGTGATTCCCATAGGAAGGATATATCAGCTATCCCAACCTGAACTAAATCACCTCAAAAACTACCTTGAAGAGAACCTCAAAAAAGGGTTCATTCGACCATCCACCTCTCCCGCAGGAGACCCGAGTCTACACCAAACTCAACTTGAAGGGCGCATATAATTTGATACGTATGCGGGACGAATGGAAAACTGCTTTCAGGACCCGTTACGGGCTATTTGAGTATACGGTTATGCCTTTCGGGTTGAGTAACGCCCCGGCCACGTTCCAATGCTTAATTAATGGTATCTTCAGAGATGTCTTAGAAGTATGCGTGGTTATCTATTTGGACGATATCCTCATATACTCTGACAGCCTCCAAGACCATCAAAGACACGTACGATGGGTATTATCCAGACTCCGAGCCCATCGTCTTTATGCCAAACTGGAGAAATGTATTTTTGAGAGTGATACAGTTCCTTTCCTGGGTTATGTCATCTCCCCGGAAGGCGTACAGATGGATACCTCCAAGATCGACTGTATACTACATTGGCCCGTACCTCATTCTCGAAGAGCGCTGCAACCCTTCCTCGGATTTGCAAACTTCTACCGGAAGTTTATAAAAAAAACTTCTCCAGTACAGTTAAACCTCTCTCAAACCTCACTAGCACCAAGTTGAGATTTACTTGGAATTCGGAAACCCCAAAAAACCTTTGATGACTTAAAACGCAGATTCACTACTGCTCCCATATTTAAATTGCCTAACCCTGCTTCCCAATACATTCTCGAAGTGGACGCGTCCGAGTGGGCCATTGGAGCAGTATTGTCCCAACGAGAATCTCTTTCTACCCCACTACACCCGGTGGCATTCCACTCCAGAACGCTCAACAATGTTGAACAGAATTACCCAATAGGGGAAAAGGAATTGCTGGCCATAAAAGATGATCTGGAGACCTGGAGGCACTTGCTAGAGGGTACACTTCACCCGATCATTATCTATTCCGATCACCGGAATCTCCAATACCTAAAAACTACCAAAACCCTGTCCTCCAGGCAGGTACGTTGGAGTCTTTTTTTTGATCGGTTCGATTACATCATAACGTACAGACCAGGTTCCAAGAACGGCAAAGCGGACTCCCTTTCCAGAATCAGTGATGCCTCGAAAGCGAACTCTTTAACCACTTCGATCATACCTCCGGAACGGGTGCTTGCCACCACCATTGATTTAAAGCGGCAACTCAAAACGGAATTACATCTGTGACCAACCACCCTCCTGGTCTGTAGCGTGATGGTGAGGGGTTCCTCTACAGGGACTCCAAACTGTACATTCCCCCTTCCATGCGTGTTCAGATCCTCAAACTTCTACATGATTCACCAAATGCTGGTCATCCAGGTGTCAACAGGACCCTCGAGCTTGTCCGGCGGTATTCCTGGTGGCCAAAGATGCAGCTGACCGTTTCTAAATATGTGACCACCTGTACGGTCTGTGCTTCCTGTAAGCACGAGAGTCAACCTTCCTATGGGTTGCTGGCAAATCTTCCCATACCAAACCAACCATGTCTACATTCACTACTGTTACCTCATGGGAATCTATTGCCTGATACTACTTCGTACTTCCTCCAACTACTTGTTTATCTGAGGCTGCTACTACCTAATACTCAATTAGTACCTATGGGTACAGACCACTGTTACCATTATTCAATTGATTACTGCTACCATATACACTGAGTGGCCAGATTATTATGACCACCCCATCAGTACTTTGTTGGGCCACGAGATGACTTAGTTGGGCCGCCTCGTGACTCCACGAGATGTTGCGAGGAATCTGACACTGCACTGTTGCCATTGTGTTGTCTTGTACCAGTCTTGCCACTCTCCGTTCTGCCCTAACATTGACTAGTCGCTGACGGCCACAATTCGCACGTTCAGACCCAGATTTTCGGCTGACAGTCCAGTCTTCTGATCTTGCACAATAAAATAATTTAACAGTCACTGCTAAGATATGAAAACCTTGCACTGCACTACCCTCTAACCACCAACAGGTGGAGCTGTATTTTATTGCTAGGTTACATGATGTAAGTGCCTTGCTGTAGCTGTACTGTGGTAAGCTGGAATACGATGTCTGCAGTCTGGATGAACCCGTAGTAACCGGCGCTCTCTAACATCTGACGCCCATAGCACAACGCAGCTGCTACTTTCCTAAATAGATCTGCATTACTAAAGGCATTGATCGCCCTTTGTTCCTCCAATGTAATCCAAAGACTATTTAAAAGGGTTAAAAGGCAAAACAGTCAGAGAGCAGCCAACTTGTGAGCTGCTCTAGATTACATGCAGTCTGTTCATTTTATGTTTGTTTCTCCTCCGTAGCACTTCAGCAGAGGGTTTTATGCAGTGGAGAAAGGTCAATTCTAAAAATAACCTCTTTCGGTCTTTGTCATGGCTCCTGTTCACTCCTTTTATGCAATATTTTTCGTTGGCCTAAAGGTGACCATAAAATCGTGCAATTTTGTTTCAAGCGGGCCAACATTTTTGGACATCACAACACATGGTTTAGTCACTCTTCGCTAACTTGCAGAGATGAACTTCCAGAATGCTGGACATTTTCTGTAGCTTGGCATAGGGTTTGATCTCACAGCCGGGAAATGGAAAGACATAGGGGCTCAACGGCGGATAGAAATGCCTGCTTGACGTTTTCTATTTCCCGGGACCTCCAGGTGCAGTAACCCCCCTGCCCCTGGCACAGCTGACCAAAGCTTTTTAGTCTGTTGTCACTGGTGTTATCACCCATCCTAGTCTTCCATACATTTTCACGGAGTATATACTGTGCAGTGTAACACTACCATCCTCTACTGTATTCTGCATAGGTAACTACTGAGAATTCACATGCCAGTGACAACAACAGCTTAGCCAAAAACATATCTGTTTGCCCATAGCAGCGAAGGGAATTTGCAGTGAAACGTTGCGGTGGGTGGGGGTTTGTTTTTGGGGTTAGATCAGAGACGTGTCGGCCCCAGAAGACCTCCAGCGTGTTGGTGACCCCTTCTATATTCGCCATCTGATCCAGTTATGGTTTCTGACCCCTCTGCATTTTTCCGGGAGAGATGGAATTATGGAGTGTTCTTGGCGTTACAGTAGTCATTTTGGCACAGGGAGATTGCAGTCGCAAATAATTCGGTCACAGTGTTTGGCAGGGTCATCTCTGTTAGAAATTCCCAAATGAAGCTGAAGAGAAGAATAAAAAGACAATCTGAAGCAGGGAGACAGATTTCACCATATTAACAAAAATATAGTTTTAAGGGCCTGAGTCGCGGGGCTTTTATTTGCCTCAAGTGGGTTTTACAATGCCATACAAGTCTATAGGAATGCAAAACCCACTCCAGGCAGGCTAAATGCAGAACCACCGC
Source organism: Nanorana parkeri (assembly GCF_000935625.1). Lineage (NCBI taxonomy): Eukaryota > Metazoa > Chordata > Amphibia > Anura > Dicroglossidae > Nanorana > Nanorana parkeri. The sequence goes on along the minus strand of NW_017306285.1, from coordinate 3,835,285 downwards.
AGGTCAGATGCACCCGTCAGTGAATTCTGAATTATCTCAGAAGTGTCTCAAACTGAAATGCTCAAAAAAGCATATGTACTAGTTAGCATAGGTGTCACCCCCCCCTCCACATGCTGTGGTTCCATTCTCCGACCCTTACATTACTGCTATTTTCTTTATTGCTGTAGAGGTTGGAGGATGAATCCATGCAATGTGGCGTAGGGTGCAGGCATCCAACTATCCCACAGTGTTGAATGTTGAAAAGACTGGTGATGCTGCAGTGCTGGAATGGAGGGAAGGTAGGAGATACAAAGAGTTATAAAGGTAAGCTCTTCAACTGCAAGGGACTGTACTTTAGGAATGTCTTTTAACCGTGACAGGGTCTCTTTAAAGACTTCACCTATTCTACAGGTGTCAGCAGAAAGGAAATCAGAAAGCAGAAGAGTCTGTGGTTGCTTACAGTGATGTTCTGAGGTGCCAAATGACGGCTGGGCCCATCACATCTCACTCTAATACAGGCTAAACCCCCATCATTTCTATGGTGACAGTATGAAGGTTCACAGACTAGAGTAGGCCTTAAACATGAGAATGCATTGGCTAAGTCATATACAGAGTCTACCTCGTTCATAGGAATTCCTGGGGCTGATCTGTCAAAAACTAAAACAAGGTACATAATTTCATCTAATAGGTTCCACTGTATTGCTTATGGCTCCAACCCAAAATTACAGATCCCATCATTTTATACAAGGACCAGGTACTCTTAACCCGCAGTACAGGTTAATAATGTCTTTGCTTCTCTTGCCCGTACCTTGACTGAGCAGCTGCAGATTGCGGACCTCCTCTCGTACCTGCAGCTGGAGGACCTGCTGTAAGACCTCCTGCCTCTGAGACTCGTGGATAATGCCCATACGCTGCAATTTCTCTGCATTCAGCCTCAGCAGGGCTCGTCCTGGGGGATAGAGACAAGAAAAGAATATGCATACTGTACTGGGTAACATACTAGCAGGTTTATATAAGGGCAACTCTAGAAAACAAATCATGCAATGCAACTGTGCATATAGTAGACAAAAAGAACAGGTTCTCTTTAATGCCCCCTCTCCAACAGCACATACTTACCGTTTGCAGACACCCCATGCCCCTTTAATTATCCGTCAAAAGAAGATACTCGGTACTCGGAGTATATAACTCATTCCCACCCTCTCATTTTGGCAGCACATGTGCTTTGTATTTGGCCCAGCACTGACTGGACTTAGGGAAGAATGGAAGTGCCTCTAGATGGCACCAACAAGTAGAGGATTACTCATCAGCGCCATCTGTGGGTGCTAGTGCTGTGTTTTATAACTGAACCCCTTAGTGTTGTATGACCCATAGGAAACAATGCATTGCCTGTGCAGCTGACCTTATTCTCAAGAGTTGTTAAGGAGTTAAGCTGGCCAAGCATGTCAAGATTTCCAATGGATGCCGCCATTATTCGGCTGATCTTTTTCCGTCCGCCTCCTTTGATTACTACACTTAAAGAAGATGTAAGCCCTTAATGGAGAAGTTCAGTGTATGTAAATCTGGCCTTAAAGAAGTGGTATCAGGAGGGCCACCCAAGACTCGAATTCAAGCTCTGTATGGCCAGCTTTAGGCAAAGACATTGCAGTGGCTTAAACTTTTCTTTCCTCCAGTCTACAAATTGTGTATCTGAAAAAAATGTTGCAGCCAAATTATGTAAAATGTGAAATTCTTTAGACTTTATCTCCGCCAAAAACACTTTCTCCCTCCTCATCCAAGTCTAATTCTTGCTGCTCCCTATAGCACATACTCCCCTCATCTCTCCACCAGTTTATCTTTCATCTAGTCCATTTTCTGTTTAGTTTTTTTCCCTTTTCACTCTCCTCCCTTGTTTCTCGTCTCTCCTGAGGATGGCATCTTCTCTCTGTACTTTTATCTGCTGCGTACATTAAGACTTGTGCTGTATGCTGCCCGGGGGTATGGATCTCGCAGTGAGAGCTGTTGCGTGTCTGCTGGGATTCAGGCACAGTCAGAAGATGTAACCCATTCACTGTTTATGGCTCTGTCCCTGAGACACAGCACAGTGTAGGCTTGGACTCCGATACGCAGCCTGTGGGGGTATACAGAGACGCCAGCCAACAATATGTTCAATTTGCTCCTCGAGTTTGTAAGCCTCTGTTGTTACAAATGCAGCAACATATGGGTTTCTCCCTTTTATACACATTGTACAACATTTTTTGTTCATTCATAGGCTAGAGCCACACAAGACCTGCAAGGGGTAGATGTAGATCTCTGTCTAAAGGTAACTACACTTAAAGGAGATGTAACCCCTTTAATGGAGAAGTTCGGTTTATGTAAAGCTGGCTTTAAACAAAGCGAATATGAGCTGGTTTTTGATGAACCGGACAAAATACGCCCAGCGAGGGGCCTTGTCAACAGCCTACCACCCTACATCCTCCCATCTCAAAATTGAAGGCGCTGGGCGGCACATTGACGGCTAAACAGTGACTGCAGCCACTCAGGTATTCTGACAGCAAAACCCTCACCGATGTCAGAATACAATAACCCGGCTGAGGGGGATTACCCCATACATGCTGCCACGGGGCTAAAAGAGACAAAAATATAAGTGTATGGCATACTTAAAAGATAGTTTCCTTGAGGCTTAGAGCAGGGATGGGACACTGCAGGTACCCCAAGCCGGCTCTAAGGCCAAAAACGGACCGATCATGTGACCCATCAGATCAGTCAGATCTTGGTCTCTGCTCCTCCAGCACTGGCTTGAACTACAAGCCAGGAAGGGAGCAGGTGCGGTTGGCTCTAGCTATTAGCCGTGAACAGAGAGACAGAGACAGTTGTTAATTAGGCAGCTGGGGGTAGAAATATTAAAATATTGATTTGTAAAGGTGGCCATACACTTTACAACCATCGCAAGACCTTAGTCTTGCGATGGTTGTAAAGTAATTAAAAAAACATACGATCTGCCCATCTCGCTCCTGTGATGGAGTACAATCGCAGTACAAATTAGCTAACTAAACCTGAGATTGTAGTCCATCACAGAAGCGAGCTTGGAGCGGTGACTACTTTACAACACACAGGGACCATGGGGAACACAAGTAGCCCCCCTCCAGAAGAAAGGACAGTGTCAGCACCAATTCAGAGATGATTGGAGGATCTATAGCCGAGTGATACACAGATAAGGTCCAGTATTGTTAATAGTTAAGGTTCTTGAATGCATTTTGAAGATGTAACTCCTGAGTTTAGTGTCACTTCAACTTTTGTTGCTGAGGTTTTTGACAATAACAGTTAATGAAAGGTTACCTGTGATGGCGTGGTGGGAGAAGGCCTCGACATAGGTGAGATAGTTGTGTGGGCAATGCTTCTTCAGCCACTTGCACACGTCTTGCTGGGTCCAGAGGACGACCGGTTTTGTGAGGCAGCTGAAGGACGGGCTAGTGTGATAAATTCCGTATTGATCGCTGGGTCTTACCTGTGCCAGGAATAAAACTGGGATTAATTGATGCATGCGCAGAGGAGCGCAAGATCCTGGAGACCAGTAAATGGTGGATAACGGGCCAACTGACCTAGAAAATGTTATTCGGATCCTGCAGTGTGAAAAGGAGAGACGCTCCAGCAGTCATTACAGCAGTGCAGGGCCGTTGTATATGTCTTTCACCGGCCCACTTTATTTAATATATTTTGTCACAGTTTTATAGGTAAAAGGCCACAGAAGGATAAAGCCGCATAACCACCCTCTGCTACCTTTGTGTTTCCATAATTCCCTGCTGGCGCTGGCCCATGTAGTCACATGTCTGCCTTGCAGGAGAATTTTTTTTTTGCTGAACCATCATGATGCCTCCCCTGCTTTCTTCCCCATAAGGCTCATTAGACCTTATAATTAAACACTGATAAAGTGTAAACGCTTCAAAGTGTTCTGTTGTGCCCGCTGTATCTGTGCTTTCACTTTATTAATCTTCCCAAACACTTCTTCCTGGTGACCATCATTTACTTCCTTTCTCAAAATGTGATCGCTCTATGTAATTACCATGTGCATGCCCAGCTTAAAGAACCTCTACCCTCCTGGAGGACCCAGAGCAGTATTGTATAATATTTTTTGGGATACTTACCTTTTCCAGATGTCTACAGACTGGTCATGTTACAGTCCATGTACCCATTGCACTCCTGACCGCTCATCCATTGAAAGTAAGGTGGGTGCATCGGTAGTCGATGGATGGCCACCGTCCAGTAGTATAGAAAAATATGGACACCGGCATTCCAAGGATAGAATACGTCTATTTAATGACGTGCGTGCAAAATGTACGCACACCATTAAATAGACGTATTCTATCCTTGGAGTGCCGGTGTCCATATTTTTCCAGACTGGTCATGTGACACACAGTGTCCTCTTCTTTTCTGGTCTTCTCCTGGAAGTAGAATGATGCAGAGCGTGGCACTGCCGTGATGATGTCAGTAGTGATCTCTACTTCAATACAATGTATGTGTGCAGGGCGCCATTGTGGGATCTTGTCAGGGGGCGGGTCCGTGACGCCCTGTTAACTGGACATCATTAAAACCTGAACGACTGAGGATATCTAGTAGAGAAGTGGTAATGCAGGGGCAACTCTAAGTTAAAAAAATAATGCAGCTAGAGTTGATTTTTTTAAAGCTCCAGGTGGATTAAAAATAATAGCCTGGAGCTGGGATTTAGCCGTACTCTGTTAGCAATCTGCTTCTAGGTTTATGGGCCTGGAATGGATGAACTACATAGCCTTTCCAGCTACCAAATATGTACTCTCAACCTGGGCAGCAGCAATAAGGACCCAGCCTCATTGCAATGGCAGGAAGGGCGTTTTGCTGAGCCCTTTATTATACACAGGAATGTGTTACTGACAATCTGCAACATCATATGTGGAAGACTGTATGCCACCCCACCCTCCACAGCCATGCCACCATAGGCCATGTCCTATCTTTTCAATGCAGAAATCCAGCCCTAAGCCCACCGTCACCTATGCAGCCCTATTATCCACCGACTGGGGGAGGCAACTGGCAAGCTTTTTATCTTTTTAAATAACATGAATGAAATGCTGGTTTATATGAAATCACTTAATAACATGAATGAATAACTATATAAAAATAGGGAGCTTATTAGACGGGAAGATATTTAAACTGCTCCTGTCAGACTGAGGAGTGATCATTTCCTATACATAAATGTGCAGAGAGAGAGAGAGAGAGACAAGTTTTTCTGGTTGTCCATTTTATGAGATCGGCTCAGCTGCATATTATCCCTGTTAGCTGTACAAGCAGGAACAACATTTACAGCTGTCTCTGTCATTACAAAGTACAAAACATTATATTCAGATGGAATTTTCCTGAACTGTGGAAACTTTACCCAAAAATAGGCAAACAGAGGAGAAAGGACCAGTCACCATTATTGCCTGAGGTCTCTCCCTACTGACTTACCGTGCCTCGTTCTGCACCATGTCCCTGTACGGAGGCCATCTTGATAAAGGGGCGGGGTGATCTGGGGAGGGACATTTTTAAGAAGCAGCAAGAGAGGAGGAGTAAGCACAATGCCTTAGAATAAATGAAACAGAAGCAGGGAGATCTTTGCACTGCAGGTGCTCAGGTAGAGCTTTCTCTCCAGTAAGAAGACCAGTGAACAGCACAGGAGTGACATCACCAAATCTTAATCCAAATCCAGTGAGACAGTCATAGGCCGCAGAGATGTAGATGATCTCACACTGCAGGTATATAGCTATGATGCTGTAGGTACACAAGAAGTACACTGCTATGTCTCAGGATGAATACAAGACTTTTATAACACTCACCCCGGTACCAAGGGTCAAAACTATAACTAGTGAGTCAGACTTCACCTAGAACAGCCCCCGTTTCCCTAAGGAGAGCAGGCCTACCAGTACTTAGTTGCCCCAGGGGATTAAGACACAATGCTTTAGTTTCTGGCCACGCAGTACAAGGCTGGTGGCGGTCAGGGCAGGCGCTAAATGTAATCCAGAGACAGACAAAGGTCAGGGCAGGCAGCAGATGAAGCGTAGTGCAGAAACAGTCCAAGGTCGAGCCAGACGGCAGACGAAGTGTAGTCCGTAAGGCAGGTATGGGGTCAGTAACAGGATAATCCAAAGACAAGGCAAGACGGGCACCTATGAGCAAGGCAAGGTGAGGGCGAAGGAGCCAGGTAGAAAAACGCTATTACAAGCCCAGAGCCCCTGCTTTGTAATGCTCAAATAGAATGCCAAAGCGCTGCAGCCATTCAGAGGGGAGAATGCTAGGCAGATGAGGACACCTGCACAGAGGAATGCTGCGGTCAGCCAACAATAACGGAGTAGCGTTGCTGCCAAGAGTTGGGCCTGTTGCCAGCCAGCATCGATGTTCTGGCCAGGGAGTAGAGAGTGGCTGGGCGGTGGGCTGCCAAGTAGGTGTATGAGTGGGTCTCATGCTCCTAACAATTTTTCAGAGTAGTGTTCAGGCACATTTAAAATTTTTGAGTTCAAGTACACCTTATAAAGGACTTTGCTTTGACCTTTACTCCGTCTGAAGAGAGGAAAGAAAGTCCTGTGAAAATTCCAGGTTGTAATTTGGAGCTTACACAAAATGAAGGACTCCCTACCTACCGCCATGTGACAATGCTAGGTGTCTAAGCAGCCAGTCAGCAAGCACCAAGGCTATCATGTGGGAGGCAGGGGAGTATGGGTATGTCACTGTGCTTTCTGCGGCTTCATAGAGCGGCATGGGAGCGTAAGTATGTGGAGGTTGTGCAGCTGGGGAGGGGGGTCTCAGTTATGTGAACCTATTGCTTTGCCCTGCACTAGAAAAGTGCAGCTTCACTTTAAATCTGACTAGTTCTCTTTAAACCAAGAACAGCGAAGACAAGTTCCTCAGAGACAGACGTCTCCAGGGAACACATCACTGCACAGCGATACATAATTTCCTACGCAGCTCTGCGTATTGATATATTTTCTCCTGTGTGGCACTGCACGTTCATAAATCATCTTCACAGCAGTGCACTGCCATAAATAATTTTCTGTGCAGCTCTCTTTAATAACAGAACCCGGTTCAGGCCTTTTCTTCTTGTCCACTGGAGCCGCTCGTGCTTTTTTTTTTTCCTGCCAGCACACTATCTGGCTTGTTTACTAAAGCAAACCGTCATTAATCTGCTCATAGCCATGAGATGATGGCTGTCCTGTTTCAACTTTTATCACGTCTATGGGTGCCTCATATAATTATGGCATGGCCACACTCACAGAGGGGACAATTACCTTGCTAGGATAGAAAATCACAGCCATTATTGATCCCATCTGTGTTAGGCTGGCGTTGGCCTCCTGCTACGCCCCTTGCTTTCTCTCCACCGCAGCTATTGTACATTTGGCTTTCGCATTCTAAAAGCTCGTCCTGAGGGCAGCCGGAACGCGCATGCACAACTGAATATCCTCTATGGTCTATTCAGTCTCCCCATAGCTACTAGTCAAAAGATTTGATCTTTTAGTGATCTGGTTATTACAAACTGCAATCTGATTGGTTATTAGGGGTGACTGTACTTTTCACAGCAAAAGCAACAGGCCCATTTTAATCCCCTCACTCTTCCCAGCAGCACATACTCATCTTTCCTTTGCTCCTTGACCCTCCTTAAAGCTTTGAGGTGTAAAAAAAAAGAAACCTAGTACTTCCGCCTATGGATTAGCATGCAACTCACTCCGTGTGACAGGACCAGGCCAATCACCAAGCACCGGTGCTGCCACATGAGGAGATTGCATGTCCATGCATAAGCGACAGCTTAAATGACTCATAGTTTACATGGGGTCACGTCTCCTAAACCCAGCAGATAAAAGTACCTTTAATCACACATTAATAAAATCTAAGGTGTGAAGCCTACAAGCAGAACAACAAGCAAACTTTCTTTTTTAAAAGTTTTTGGATAGAAAGAGGAAGGATTACAACCTCTGTCAGAATTTATTGCTGTATCCCTGTGCCCCCTCACTTCCTGTCCATGTGATGGTGGGCACAGATACAGGAAGTATCCATATGTCCCTTTTCTTTATATTCCCTCCTCTTTCCTTAGTCCCTTTCTTCTCTACACCTCTTTCCTTCTTCTCTTTTCGTTATATACTCTTGCTGAAAGTACCCGCATCCACACATAATGCTTTCTACAGTTCATTTGGATAAAAGTCCAAAGTTAATTTAATGATATCACTTACCTATAATGCATTATTGGGAATAAAGAAATGCTAATTAGTTTGTCATCTAGCCAAGGGGATGTTTAGCCATATATCTGTTCCTTTGGTCCTTGGTTTTAAAGTGTATCTGTAGCCAAATTGTTTTCTTTTTCTTTTTGGAAAGAGTTGGGAATATTTTACTGCTCTCTGAGGATCAGTTAGAGAGATTCCTTCACTTCCTGTCTGGTAAAAAGGCTGTCCCCTAGACAGGAAGTGGGGGGAAATATCTTTAAGGTCTGGTCCACACCTGGGCGTTTTACAGCGCATTCCTACGCTCTGTAAAACGCTCAACATGTGAAAACCAATGATTGCCTATGGCACGGTTCCCACCTGGGTGTGTTACAGCGCGTAGGAACGCGCTGCAAAACGCCCTACGCCCAAAGAAGTACAGGAGCTTCTTTGGGGCGTATTTGCCGCGCGTATCCATTGGGATACAGCCAGGTAGCCCTCGGAAACGCGCGTTTGTCGCGCGCTCTTTTTTTTACCGCGAATCGTGGTAAAAACGTGCGCCACGAAACGCGCATATTCGATACGCCTAGGTGTGAACCCAGCCTAACAGTAGTGACACTAAACTCAAGAGTTAAATCTTAAAAATACATTCAAGTATTTTAACTGTTAGCAAAAATGTCTCTTATTTGTGTATCACTCGGCTGAAGATCCTCCAATCATCTCTGAATCGCTGTCCTTCCTTCTGGAGGGGGGCTACTTTTGTTCCCCATGGTCCCTGTGTGTGTTGTAAAGTAGTCACCGCTCCAAGCTCACTCCTGTGATGGACTACAATCTCACTACAAAAACTAAACATGAGATTGTAGCCCATCCCAGGAGGGAGCTTGGAGCGGTGACTACTTTACAACACACACAGGGACCATGGGGAACAAAAGTAGCCCCCCTCCAGAAGGAAGGACAGCGATTCAGAGATGATTGGAGGATCTTCAGCCGAGTGATACACAAATAAGAGACATTTTTGCTAACAGTTAAAATACTTGAATGTATTTTTAAGATTTAACTCCTGAGTTTAGTGTCAGTTAAAATAAAAAAAGGACACATCAGCTGCCAAAAAGGGTATTGCCATTCTTACGCTGAGCTGATTTACCTCCTTACAGCCGCACTGCCTCCCCCCTCCTCCCATAACTCATTTCACGCACCGCAATGTCCAGCTAGAAGTGTTAAAAGACCACGGAGCGGGGTAATGTCTGTGTGACTGTGCTCCAATCACCGGCATGATTGGAATATCCAATTATCTCGACGTCCATTTAGGTCACACATGAATTGTCCAGACAAGACACCTTCACAGCTCTACAGATCATTTCGACTGCAGTGTTTTCCTTTATATTCTCCCCCCTACGCACTACGTGACCGCAGTGGTCTAATTGGGGACGGGTAAATACCTTTCTCTGAAGAACTTACAAATCACCACTGAACTTAATATCCAGTTATGTCAGTTTCTCTTAAAGCCCAGCTCAAGCCAAAAGGTTTGTTTTTGTTTTAGTTAAGAAGGCTTTTTTTTGCAGTCTCTGTGCCAACTGGGGGGGGGG
>NW_017306285.1:3816675-3825501 GCF_000935625.1 Nanorana parkeri | reverse complement strand
GAATCAGAGGGACAGGGAGTCAGAAGCATAGGAAGTGTTGACAAATCTCTTCAACAGAGATAGAGCCAGCAATAAAAACACATTGAGGGGAATTTACTAAGACTTTAGCAGACAGAATCTAGAGCAGCTGTGCATGGCAACCAATCAGCTTCCAGCTTTCATCTCCAAAGCTTAAAGGTGCCCATACATCTTACGATTATCGGACGAAACGTTTCGTCCGATGATCGAATAGTCGTACGATTTTCGTACGGCAGCCCCATCCTGCCCCGATGATCGCAAGATTGATTTTGGCCGTAATTAACGAAAAACACCTGGACGAAATGCGGTAATTGATTTGTCGTATTTTCGTTCGCGCATGCGCAGTGTAGATCGTACGACTTTTGACGGACGGAAACGCCAGCAACCTTACGACAATCGTACAATCGAGCAAAGTTTTCAAACATGCTTGACCGTCAAAAGTCGTACGATTGTACAGTAATGTCGGTCGGGCACTGCTATGCACACGTACGATTATCGGACGAAAAGTCGATCGCATACGAAAATCGTCCGATAATCGTAAGGTGTATGGGCACCTTAACTGAACATGCGGAAGAAAGAGGATGATTGGTTACTATGCACAGCTGCTCCAGAATCTGTCTGTTCCAGTCTTAGTAAATTCCCCCAATTGCTTAGTCAGGGAGGAAAGATTGGTGTCTGTGGCCTTTCTGCCCAGGTGACACCCATTCCCCTCCTTTCTTGTCCTGGTGTCAAAAGGCTGTCACTGATGCACACAGTTAAACCAAATCTCCCCAGTCAAGTCACAGACGGCAGAGGTTCCAACCCTTCCCTGTTCTAATTGAAGATAAAATAAAAATTGTCTGGAGTTGGTTTTTGAATCTGACTTACAGAAGACCCTGTGTTAAGGTTTAGCTATGCAGAACCTTCAGTCCCCACCTTCTATATGTAGGTGGGCCTACATTTGACTCAGATTACACAGTCTGCACAAGCTAGCATGAGCCTGAAAAAACACAGAAGCCCCCTGTGTCACATGAATGCATTTGGAATCAGGGTGGCTACACCGAACATGGCAGCAAACTCCTAGTTTGGAGCTTCTCTTGTGATTTCTGGGACGCTTATGACCTCCTAGGGTGCAGTACCGAGCACTTGCAGTGGCTGGCGACACCTGCAAGCAAGACCAATCTTTCACAAGGAGCCATGAACCTGTCACTGATGGGTGAAAATCATGGTGGGTCTCAGCACCCCTCCTGCCATTTCCAGGGCTATAGCTGCCTATCTCTGTCTAGCCTCTTAGTTGTCTAACATCATGAATGGTTCTTTAGTGTTTTTATGCTTCCAAAAATTCATTCTGTGCCCCCTGTATACTCAAGTTACCTGTGATACATCTGTTCCAGGCTGTTTAAGGAGTTTAATTGCCCTGCCTCCAGTTGTCCTGTGCCCCCGGCCATCGTGCCAGGTCAGGCTGTTACCGATATCACGTCGGAAGCGATGGTTAAGGTTCTCTGTGGACACCGTGTGTTCCAGGAGGTTCCGACAAAATCTGAAGTGAGCGGCAGCTGCCAAAAAAAAAAAAAAAAAAGTCAATATGTGTAATGGTGTTATACTGGAGGTGGAATTGACATTTTAAATATATTTGAACCCAAATTATAATGTAATATATTGCAGCTTACCAGTCCTTGGATGTGGTGGCTGCATTAATTTTATATATATACCTTATATTTCCATCATATGATCATAGGTCATCACCACAAAACACCTTTTTGGCTGCAGTTGAACTGCTGGATTATGAGGGACTCAGGAGCTAGGGGCTCATTTACACTTTTGCATGTAGTAATGCATGTGTTTGCGTGCATACGTACGTTGCATTAAAGGAGAACTATGGGGTCAGTGTTTTTCCCCATAGTTCTCCTTAGGGTAACGGGAGGACACAAACTAGCGTCCTCCCGTTACCCGGTACAGCTCACTATATACTGAGACGCCGCAGCGGATCCCGACGTAGATGACGGGATCCGCCCAGCTGCGTGAGTGACAGCTGGCTCTGCCTATCTAGAGGCAGAGCCAGCTGTACCCACCCCCTCCCCCGTCCGTTCCGCCAGTCAGCGCTGGCAGATCGGAGCGGGGAGAGGGGAATCCAGCCCCTCCCCCTGTCACGTCAGAGAGCCGTGACAGGATCGAGAGGTGAGCGAACGCCGGTATGTGTTCGCTCACCTCCCGATCTACTGAGTCGACCTGTGACAGTCTCATTGTCACAGGTCGGCTAGAACTATGAGGTGAGTGAAAAGCACTCACCTCATAGTTCTCCTTTAAGACAGCTCATTCATTCTGAATGGACTATGAGCGCAAGAAACATACCGACGCTATGTCTGGCAACGCAGCACCATGAATGCACAAAGGACTCACATCTACGGTGATGTGCTGAACTGCAGGTGTGTTTTTCTTACTGTGTATGTGCATTAGGGTGCCATTCAAAGTGAAGTACACTGCACTGCAACATAGGTATGGTAACATAGGCATAGGTAAGATATGTGGTCACGCTTTACCGCAATGCAAAAGTGTGACTGGGCCTTCAACAATAGCAACTGGTATAGTAGTTTACCAGCAAGCTACAGCACGTGTTAGAGAACCCATTGTTCTTGCTGCACGGTATTGACTACTAAATAGATCAGTCAGAAGTCAGTCTCAGATAGACATAGATAGATAGAGGGATAGATAGATAGATAGATGGATAGATAGATAGATAGATAGATAGATAGATAGATAGATAGATAGATAGATAGATAGAGACGTTTGAGGACACCTGACCATCACACCTATACAAGCTTATTTCCAAAACCATTGACTTTGCTATGGAGTTGCCCCCTCCTTTGTGGCTATAACAGCCTTGGTTCTTCTGGGAAGGCTTTCCACAAGATTTTGGAGCGTGCTTCTGGGAATTTGTGCCCATTCAGCCATAGGAACATTTGCAAAGCCAGGTATGGTGTTAATAAAGAAGCCCTGCTTCACAATCAGTGCTTCAATTCAACCCAAAGGTGTTCTATCGGGTTGAGGTCAGGGCTCTGTGCAGACTACTCAAGTTCCTCCACGCCAGACTGGTCACCCCATGTCTTTATGGAGCTGGCTGTGTGCACAGGGGACAGTCGTACTGGAAAAGATAACGGCATTCTTTTTTTTGTCTCATTTGTTTGTTCTTCTTTATCTCGCCCACCGGATTAGCAACTATCAAGCAGTGACCCGTTATACCGGCTTTGATATATGGCCCTCTGTAAACAAGCAATCCAATTTCTTCGCAGTGAAGGAGACTGATTACACAGTTTTATGCAGCCACGGAGAACAAAGAAGTTGTGTTTTCCTTCTTCTCCTGCTTAAATCTATTTTTAAAGTGGCGCCTTGGGCGTGAAAAATCAGCCACGGGGGGGGATGGGAACTTGTAAAAAAGAAGCGTGGCGCAATTTGCATATTCATCTAAGAGATGTGCTAGAGTCTCGGCATCGCGTCCTGCGCCCTTCAGCGGCCAAAAACAGATGTTGCAAGAAAAATAAAAAATGAGTGCCTAAAATAAAAAAAAAGAGAAGAGGCGACAGGTGCACCGTGTCACCTGCCAATGCAAGCCGGGAAGAACAGTCAGTTTACTCTTACATGGTCAGTCTAAATAAGAATGATATTTATATGTTTGGTTTAATGCTCAAGCATCCACCAAACACATACCACAAACAGTTTATACTATTCACAATGCAACAGGAGGAGTGGAACAACCCCGAGGTGTCCAGGGACACCCAACCCTCCAATGTAAACAGAACCAGGAACTACGCCAATGATATCAATGATATTCGGAGTTGCCAGAAAATAGAACCAGCCTGTATGTACCCTGGACGTTTGGGTGGACTGACACCTTGGGCCAGAATTCACACTATGTATTTGCACGAAGGCAGCTTATTAAGTGGGAAAGGACCATCAACACAGGGCAACACAGGTTATAATAGGCCTGCATCTGTTTTTAACAAGGTATTACCGGAACAGGTCCAAAATGGACCTAAAAGTGACCCGTACAAGGCAAAGTAACAGGTCACCATCGCCTTCTTTGTTCTCCCTTGCCCACCAGAAGGAAGTGTAATACCTGGTACTTTCAGGTATGGGGGAAGTGGGGGCATGAGTGTGAGGCAGTCACTGGGACAGGAAGTGAAGGGCAGACGAGTGTGAGGCAGTCACTGGGACAGGAAGTGAAGGGCAGACGAGTGTTAGGCGGTCACTGGGACAGGAAGTGAAGGGCAGACGAGTGTGAGGCAGTCACTGGGACAGGAAGTGAAGGGCAGACAAGTGTTAGGCGGTCACTGGGACAGGAAGTGAAGGGCAGACGAGTGTTAGGCGGTCACTGGGACAGGAAGTGAAGGGCAGACTAGTGTGAGGCGGTCACTGGGACAGGAAGTGAAGGGCAGACTAGTGTGAGGTGGTCACTTGGACAGGAAATGAATGGCAGACGAGTATGAGGCGGCCACTGGGACTATAAGTGAAGGGCAGATAAGTGTAAGGCGGTCACTGGGACAAGAAGTGAAGGGCAAATGTCGATACACTATCCAAAAAATTATTCCGGAGATGGAAACAGTTCCTTGCTGTGACCTTTGATCAGCAGGAATTGACTGACATTATGCAACCCTTCCAATATTCGGACTGGTACCTGAAAAACAAATTATCGGGAACTTTGGGGCCGCTGGAGGTGCTATGAAGCCTAAATTGAGGTTATAGGGGGGATGGAGTATAGTAGAACCGTTTACCGTATATTGTCTATTATCTATTCTGGTTTAATTTTGTATCTAGTATATACGGGTAGAATACAGCCTTTAGCTATGGGGGCAACCAGCACGGGAAAGTTGAAAAAGTTGGAATGTTGTTATTTCTGGTGCAATTGTCGAGGTAGATGTGAGAAAACCTCGTATTATCTGTATTGAATTTCTTGGTACGTTGTGGTCACACCCGCTGAGGGTTGACCGCTAAAACAGAATAAAGAAAACATTTTGTTTAAAAAAAGAAGTGAAGGGCAGATAAGTGTAAGGCGGTCACCGGGACTGGAAGTGAAGGGCAGACGAGTGTGAGGCGGTCACTGGGACAGGAAGTGAAGGGCAGACGAGTGTGAGGCGGTCACTGGGACAGGAAGTGAAGGGCAGACGAGTGTTAGGCAGTCACTGGGACAGGAAGTGAAGGGCAGACGAGTGTGAAGCGGTCACTGAGACAGGAAGTGAAGGGCAGACGAATGTGAGGCGGTCACTGGGACAGGAAGTGAAGGGCAGACGAGTGTGAAGCGGTCACTGAGACAGGAAGTGAAGGGCAGACGAGTGTGAGGCGGTCACTGGGACAGGAAGTGAAGGGCAATCTCAGCAATGGGAACAAAGAGAAAAAAATGTCATAGAAAGGAAAAGGGTTAGAATCTCTGTTGATACTTTTGGTTTATAGAATAGGAATGAGGGAAAATCAGCCCAGGCAGCAATAACCATCTGTCAAAGGTTTCAACCCTTCTTTGCTCTATCCAGATATAAAATAAAATGTTTTGGCCGTAGATTAGCTTTAAGACTCTGTTCCTTCATGGACTCCAGCGGTGACCACCTAGGACTAAACATCTGCTACAACCAACTATGATCAGATTTTAAATGCTTCTATCCTATGGACAATGTCACAGGATGTGTGGAAACAGAGAAAAGAGTGCATGAGACTACAAGGTGGCCAGAAACGGACGGACGGACCTATGGCAGGAAGATCTCACTCCTGGTGGCCCCAAGAGATCTCAGAATCCCCAGGGTGACTCAGCTTTCTTGGCTTCGCAGTGTAGGATGGACTGACCCTTTAATTCTTGCCGTTCAGTGGAATCTCACTCCAATCCGTCTCTGCTGCAATTCACCAATCAGTCCTGTGCTCGAGCCTGCTAATCCTGGATCTGAAGGACAATTAGTAGTCTAGTGGGCAGCAATATCTCTATATAAGCGCAGGAGACTGGAGTAAAATAAATAGAAGGGGGTGTTCATTGTGTGCAGGGAATGAAGCAGAGAAATAAACCCTCGGGGCTGTTTCGCTACCACACGACTACAGCAAGCACATGTTTTGTCGTGCTTAAAGAGAAAGTATCACCTTCTATTAGTAAGTACTCCTCCTGAATCCTGTAAAGCTTACTGGAAAATAATTTGGATGGACATGCATAAAATATGGGTCTGCACCTCCTGCACAGAAGATCAGAGTCCTAGATCAATGACTGGAGTAATCGTATACAGCACGACACAAGTCATCTAGCATGTGATACCTTTCGCTAAGCGCACTGCGATGCCATTACAGTGACACCTCAGTTCTCGAACTTAATTAATTCCACAATTCTGGTCGCGAACCGAATCAAATTTCCCCATAAGGTGGGTAAGGGTGCACAGGTCTGTCTGTGACCGCGATCTCGACTGGAGGAAGCCACAACCACGTGTCAGAGCGGGGAAGATGGCCGCGGTCGTGTTCGTCACCCGATTTAGAGTTTGCGAACGGAAGCAACATTTTCCCCAACTTCCTGATTGCAAACAGAAGCGTTCGTGAACCGAGGTATTACTGTCATTTGAAAGGCACTCCAACTCACCTCCTGGCCGCCATGCATGCACTACTTTTTTCCCACAGCACCACAAGGTACTGTGATGCCGTGCATTGTGCTGTGTTAGGGTGCCATTTAAATGAATGGCAATGCAATGCACCTCCTGGCTGCAACACAGCAAAGCTTTTTTACCACCACACAACAAGGTCCTGCGGTACCATGCATTGCGCTGCAGCCGGGAGGTGAGCTGGCGTGCCATTCAAATAAATGGCAATACAATGCCCCTCCTGGCTGCAACGCATCACAACTTTTTCTCCACTTCACCACGCGGTACTGCAGTACCATGCATTGCGCTGCAGCCGGGAGATGCGCTGGGGTGCAATTCAAATAAATGGCAATGCAATGCACCTCCAGGCTGCAACGCAGCACAACTTTTTCTCCACTTCACCACAAGGTACTGTGGTGCAGCCGGGAGGTGCGCTGGGGTGCCATTCAAATAAATGGAAATGAAACGCAGCTAGCGTAGATAACGCACCCTTGCGTTGCCTTGCATGATAGCGTGTGTTAAACACATGGTATCGTAAGATTAGCGCTACGCTTAGGTATGAACGGGTCCTTAAGGGCTTCTTAATATTAAATGTGTTCTGCTTTTTCCAGCTTACGGATTGATAAACATTTTCAGTCAATTGCAAAATACAGAACAGAACTTTGCACTTTGCATTTTTATTTTAATGATAGATCGCTCGCACCTAAATCGATCACAAATCACTATGTGTATGGTCACCTTTGGTTTGTATGGTAGCCGGATGTAATACGTGAGGCCACTACCCTTGTAGCAGACGTGACCATAGTCTAGAGCGAACATACCTACATTGATAATAAATGCCTCTGACGTCATTGCATGGGACCAGAAAATGCATCCGGGCTTAAGAAGGTGCGAAAGTGCTGGAATCATACAGCGACCAATCATATTTGAGCTTTTTGCTCTGTTGACTATGGCAAGGTGAATTGTGAATGATGTAGGTTACGGCTCTCGGGCAACTGTTACACTTTGCATTGTCCACAGATGGTCACATTAGATAATGAGAGACGTTCTATGTGAATTGTCATTCTATGTGGCGCAGGATATTGTCAATGTCGTCTGCACGGGCACTTCGACCTCTGCGCATAAAAAGGACTTCTGTCTTATATCACGTAAACTCCTCTACGCCCCATAAATTCATCTACTGTGTTTTCTTACACACACACACACACACGTATAGCTGTCACCGCAAACACATATGAATGCACAAATAAAAGAAGTACTCAGATCATATGATACATATAAGACATGTATGTATAAGACATGTATGTATCTAAACTACGCATACAGATAGGAATACATGAAACATATGCATCGATAATATGTCCTAATAATATCAGTGTATGTATGCATAATACACCTTTAAGCTTCCATGTGACATGTATGTCAAAAATGCATTTGTGTTCATAATACCCATGCATCAATAAGACACACTGTCACTTTTATGTTTTGTATACTATTACATGCATCACTGTTACATATTTATACAATGTTTTAGACACATACATGTTGTACATGTCTGTTTCAGCACATGCATGGACCAAGTGCTATGAAATTTTCCCCTATCACATCCATGTAGAATGTGGTGTCCCTTATCTTATGCATGTAGCAGAGAGGGTCCCCTGTATCACACGTGACTCTTTTAGTTAAGCATGTAATCTTCACTATCACACATCTGTAGTGACCACAATTATATACATCTACATGTAAAGTGACGACCCATAATACAGATAAACCACGTAGTGCCGCACATCATATACACACAGGCAGTATGTAGTGATCTCCATAATATACATACAAGAATCATGTTGTGACCCCCCTCCCCCCCCAAATCATATCAACATATATATACACATATGCAGCATGTTGGCACCCCAACACGTACAAGGTACTGACCCTATACTTTAAAGACAGCTAGCATGAAGTGACCCCCAACATCTATAGACAGGCAGCAGGTAGTGAACCCCCGTCATACACACACAGGAAGCATGTACTGACCCCCATCATATATACACACAGGAAGCACGTAATGACACCCATCATATATACACATGCAGCATGTTGTCACCCCAACATATGGAAGGTACTGACCCCACAATTATAAGACAGCTAATATGTAGTGACGCCCAACATCTATAGTCAGGCAGTAAGTAGTGATCCCCATTATAAACACACAGGAAGCATGTAATGACTCCCA
>NW_017306285.1:3814737-3815636 GCF_000935625.1 Nanorana parkeri | reverse complement strand
CGATACTAATATATACATATAACATGTAGTGACCCCCATCAACACAGACAAGCAACAGTCAGTGTCCCCTATGACACTCATGTAGCATGCAGCTGCCAGTACATCCACGCAATGCCTCCCCATCAGACACCCACCGTCCATGCTGCCCCGATCCGGGCTGTAGTCCCCTCTCCCGGCGGGCTCCCTCTCCCCAATTCGGGTGCGAAGGTCAGTGAACATCGGGAGTCCGGGTCACATAGACAGCAGAGCCGCCTCCTCCAGCACACACATACACACAGCACGGAGGGGGGACAGAGGAGGAGGAGTAGGAGGGCGTCCACCCAGCTCTTCTCTCCGGGTCACCCGCTCTGTTCTGTGCTCTGCATCCTCCTGGAGAATGCTCTGCTGTCAGTGCTGAGATGTCCCTCCGTACACCGGACTTGTCAAGTGCTCGGTGTATGTGTGCGCTCAGTGTCTGTGCTCTGACTATGCCCCGAACTCGATTCTGCCTCCCACAGCTCCTGCACAGATGTCTGCACTCCAGGGCAATGGTGCTGAAAGAGCTCCTCTCTTCCCATACCCAACTGGGGGCTTCATATCTCTACACTGACCATACACAGGGCAATGGTGCTGAAAGAGCTCCTCTCTTCCCATACCCAACTGGGGGCTTCATATCTCTACACTGACCATACACAGGGCAATGGTGCTGAAAGAGCTCCTCTCTTCCCATACCCAACTGGGGGCTTCATATCTCTACACTTACCATACACAGGGCAATGGTGATGAAAGAGCTCCACTCTTCCCATACCCAACTGGGGGCTTCATATCTCTACACTGACCATACACAGGGCAATGGTGTTGTGGCCTAAATGAACTTCCTTTTGTAATTTTTGGGAAACCACCTCGGGATGAAGGAGAGC
>NW_017306285.1:3802339-3813754 GCF_000935625.1 Nanorana parkeri | reverse complement strand
CTCTACACTGACCATACACAGGGCAATGGTGCTGAAAAATCTCCTCTTTTCCCATACCCAACTGGGGGCTTTATATCTCTACACTGACCATACACAGAGCAATGGTGCTGAAAGAGCTCCTCTCTTCTCATACCCAACTGGGGGCTTCATATCTCTACACTGACCATACACAGGGCAATGGTGCTGAAAGAGCTCCTCTCTTCCCATACTCAACTGGGGGCTTCATATCTCTACACTGACCATACACAGGGCAATGGTGCTGAAAGAGCTCCTCTCTTCCCAAACTCAACTGGGGGCTTCATATCTCTTCACTGAACCAACACAAGGCAAGAAAGAGCTCCTCTCCTCCAAAACTCAAGTTTTCCTTTCAAGGATTGAGAGAACAACTAGTCCGCTAGAGGAGTGAAAGAGGCCATCTATGTCCACCTGGAACAACCATCCCTGAACAAGGGTGGCTTCAGCACCATCTGTCTTCCACATATAATGTCATTTTAAGATTTCTACCATGACAGTTTCTCAAGGACTCACACCTTTGCAGCCATATGAATGGAAAGAGTAACACTTATGCATACTCCATTGCACATCCCATACTGTACTTGGACAATAAAACTCTGCCTTGACACATTGGATTCTTGGTATTACACATTGTGCTACCAGTGTAGATATAAGAAAAACAAAAACAAAACTGTGCTTTGTTCTTGACACATATTAGAACTTACGAAGTGGCTTGGATAAGCTATGAAATGTCTTAAGTATTCTCGAACAAGTCCAGTTGAATACGACTAACTACTACTAGCTATAACAGAACCTAGATAAATGAGACCTTTCACAGACAGACAGAGAGAGATAGCCATTGTGATACTCTGAACTCTTATGGTATCCTTTAAAGATACAATACCACCCGCCTCAGTGTAGCCTGCACACAAAAATACCTACCTTCAGCACTACTCTAATGTCTATTACCATTTTAGGCAATATTATTCTCTTCTTCTTAGTGAAATGCTCCTTTTCTTGGCAAGGTAACCAGTTTCCAAATGGGATCCTTTGACTTTGTGAGGTTCTCAGTCTACAAACAAGATGCTCTGTCATAGTGACTTAAAACGTAAGATACCTCTATCTCGGAGCAAGGTGCTTTGTTTCACAGTGTGATGCCCTAGGTTGATATGAGATTCTCCATGTTTGGCAAAGTGCTCCATCCCTTGATGAGATGCTCTATCTGTAATAAACTAACTTTCTTATCAAGAAGCTTTTTCACTTTGTGAGATTCCCCAGACTGTTGGAAATATGCTCCACTCTGTGGGAGATTCTCCGTCTTTCTGTGAGGGCCTCAATCTGCCAATTAGATCATCTGGACTGTTAATGAGATGGTCCACTTTGTGAGATGTTCTGGCTTTTGGCGAGATGTCCCATACTTACTTACTTACTGAGGATTTCCATTTCCAAATGAGATGCTCAAACTCATAGGAATGTAAAATTCTCTTAGTTAGCAAGATGTTCTATCTTTTATGAAAAGGCTTCATCTCATTATAAAATTGCCTCTTTCTTGACCAGATGCCGCACTTCTTAGCGAGGTGCTCATTCTCAAAATCAGATTGTCCATTTCTTGGTGAAAAGCTTCAGATGCTTCATACATTAGCAAGATGTGCCATCTCTCAGTGAGATCTCAGAAATTCCGAGATGTCCTCTGCACACTTTCTGTGTTGACTCAAAGAGGTTATTTAGCCTTTCTAGTTCTTACCATGGACTACAGAACGATTAACTCTTATGTTGTAGAGATCTGAGAGTTGAAGTGGTCAAGTAGTTTAGGAAGACACTGGGGAAGAGTGACTACATTCAGTCCACAAAAAACGGTGCTGTCAGCCCACAACAGAGCATAATTGCTGAGTGCACTTCTGGAAGATCAACAGGGATTTTTCTGTACTTGCAAATTCTTTAGGGGGATAAAACATAGGAAAATGTACATGCATTAGAGAGGTATAGTGCACGTTTTCTTACATTTTGTCTTGACATGCACGTAAACCTCTTTGCAGCAAGTGGTTCTCTGGGCTTTCTCGGGTCATAGACCTAGAGCATGTATACAAGACCCTCTTCCATTATCTATCATTTTAATGGAACAGGACAGTCAAAATAAGGCACTGGGTTAATTCACTGTAAATCCAATCCTTTTCCCTTTCATCTCTCTAGCGTAGTATCGTACACTGCAAGAGCAGCACTTCCTTTGAACACTCTAATAAATAATGACTCTAAGGCTAAAGTTCAGCTGTCTCTCTTTGACCTACACTGCCCCTCCATGTCCAAGAACCTGACCAAGCCAAAGTGTAGAGATTCAAGGTTTTGATGATAACTGATTGGCTCTGTGAAGATGACCTATATAGTGAGATATGATTTTTTATCAATGATAAACCCCGTGTTGTGATGAGGTGATGGTTATTTTTGGAATGCAGCCTGTCTGAGTCAGGATTCTGTGTCTTGTGACAGTCTGCTTTGATGAGATGCTGTGCGCCTTTATGGGTTTCTCACAGACAAAGTGAGACACGTGGGCTTTTTATTCTACCTTAGGGTTGTTGACTGAGGCATGATCTGCATTTGTGATAGATACTCTGACTGAGAGGAGATCATCTGCTGTGTTGCAGTCGGTGTGAGGCTGGCTCTCAGCAGGTCAATGTTAGATTGTAAACCTGCAGCTGTGTTTCATGGGCCCTCCTTCTCTACCTCTGTAGATTTATTTCCTCTTTTCCCCTCTACCCCTCCTCTCCATCTCTCCATGTTCCTTTCCCCTTTGTTCTACACCTCTCCTCCCTCCAATTCTGCCACTCCTTACCTCTAGGTAAAATTTGTTTTATCTTTAACTCAGCTTCACTGCACTAGCAAAGACCCTCCCTCTAATCTCCACTCAACAACAAACCTTTTAATCTCTCTCCTACCCTACGAAAAGTCCTTCATATGGGACCTGTAGCTTACTCAGTATACAGTTTGAAAATCCTTACACTGCACTTAAGGGGCAATGAACACCTCAAGTAGCTTTATGGCAGATGTGTAAATGGATTGTTGGTATTACAAATGGTAGGCATCACTCTGTTGAGAAGCAGAGCATAAGAAGCATCAGATCTGCTCCAGGAACCCCTACAGGGGAAGTACATTTTAGCATGTTAATCCAGGTACCAGCACAAGAGTCGTACAACAGGTTCAGGTTGAGTCCTATATAGGACAGAGATGGATGACTAGCTAAGGCCACGACAAGGAGGCAGCAGCTATAGGACAGACTAGAATCAGTGCAATTTTAGCCATACATTGACCGTATCTGCTTGTGTATGCTTATGCTAGCACCATGTGACCAGTTCTCATCCACGACTGAGAAATACTGGACAACCAGACTTGTGGGAAACCATCAATGCAGTTGTGATCGCAAGTGGTATAAGGAATCAGCAAAAAAAAGAAGCTGGAGAAGATGGGTGACCCAGTCTACAACTATAGAAATAGAAATTTGGAAACAAATACAGAAAAAATACATTCCCCCCAATCTCATTGTTTGCAGCAACATGGGCTCTTGGAGCTGCGCAGAGCAGAGAATTTAGGAAAACATTGCAAAAAAAAGGAAAAGTAGGAACAAACATTTATGCTCTTTCACAAATTTGTTAAAAAAACATTCTCAAGAGAAAAGTGGTCCTCTGACTGGAGAAGTGACAATTCCCACTAAGAGTATTGAATCCGAAAGAGACGCACTCTTATATATACTTCAGGCTGGATGTAATTATCGACCTACCCTTTGTGGCTAATAGTAACATGTAAAGCTGACATTTTCCAGCTGCTATAAAAAATGCGCCGTCTCAATGTTGTAACCTTTGATTGTCTTGTTGGCAAATGTCATACTGTTACTGTGCATAACGCTATCAATAAAGAACCTTGGATTAAAAAGACTGGATCTCCGAAAACGTCAAAAGAGGAAGTTAAAAAACATCTGAGACTGATACCTGTCCCAGCTGACATCTATTTAACATCAGTCCTTCCAAGTTGAGTGAGGTAGTGAAGATAAAGCTGAGAAGGGATTCAGCTGAGAAGGGGGCATGCCCGGGCACCTCTCATCCCATACCTCTGAGGGTGGGGACAGGGGATGTAAGGATGGAGTGGGGCACAGGAGCCGGTACTGGCGGCGAGGTGACGCTTGAGTGCGTTGGACCAGCTGGTGAATCTGCAGGACTGGGATGACACTGGGACCTCTTGGAACCAGTTCAGGCAACAGGTGAGAGGCCAATGGAGCACTGGCTGGATGTCGTTGCTCAGGGTACTGGTGGAGCGATCCATCAAGTGGCCGGCCAGGAGCGAAGTCAGGTTCAAGCCGAGGTCATGCACAGAAAGCCGAATCTTGAAGTGCGGAATCACAAAACAGGAGCAGGGTCAGGAATCATAAGCCAGGGTCATACATGGGAGAGCAGAGGTACCAAATCAGAAGGAGGAAGAGGAGTCAATGGTCACAAGCCGGGTTCATGCACAGGAAATCAGGATACAGGAACAGAGCGCACAGGGACCAGCTGACGACCACTCAGCAACTTGATCATGGCCTCTTGTCAGTTTATATAGATTAGCGTGCACCCTACGCCAACGAGCGTGCATCCATAACCTCACGTGCGTGCACTATTGCGCATGAACGTTCCAATACGTGCTAAAGCGCATTTACCAGGAACTTTTAGCAAAGGATTGCATGCTTGTGTGTGTGCACGTTTTTCAGCAGGAATCAGTCTGCAGGTAAGTCTCTTACATGTGGCCTCTAACAGTGTATAAAATGTCCATCAACAAAGTGGAAAATCTGGAAAGAGTAATCAGCACATATGTGAAACAATGACTGTACGGGAATGACAAATTGGAGTTACCAATTGTGAGTCCTGTGGAAGAATTCAAATGCACCAAAACAAGGTTGGCCATGTCCCTCACTGAACCTGAAGATACAGCTATTGGAACAGTGGTCTCCAACAACCAAGCTGACATATGTTGTGGCAATGACATTACCATGGGAAGATGGTGTTGAAGAAGCGTACAATAGCACAAAGACCAAGTACCCGGGAACTGACAGCTGAAACTGCTGAGAATGAAAGATCCGGTTTTTCCCTGTCAAAGTTTAATGCATGGGGTTTTATGACTAGGAGGGTATAGGAATGAGGGGGAGTACCTGGGATGCCGGGTATCACTGTTGAGCCCTCTGGAGATGCAGTGGGCTCTTCTACAAAATGTCAAAGAAGGAGAGTGCCCACCTGTTGACCCTGATGAGGTAGCTGCCCTCCTCTCTTTTCCCCACATCAAGAGTGCCAACTTACCATAGGGATTAAAACATCAAGTCCTCTTAGCAGGCAAAGGCCAGAATCAGACCTGTGAGTCTGAAAAGCACATGTTTTACTGCACGCTATCGCTATGTACATTGCCGATTAAAACATGGTGAGGTACACCTAGGCACTGCACTGCAACAACACATGTGTATTTTAGTGCGCCATTTGTGACCTGTGGTGTGCTAGGGTAAAAAATTGGTGCAGGTGTGTTCTAACCTGCATTGTTGTGTGTGTCTACAATGTTTAAACCCCACTGTACTAAAAGTGCAAACGTGTGACAGGTCTGATCCTGGCCTAAGGGTTGAGTTAAGGAAAAGATTACAGAGATACAACAACGTAAAGGGCCAGGCCATTGAGGGTCAGTAAATGACCATTACATTTTTTGGGTGATCTAAAAACAAATTGTGCTGTCACAATATCCGGAAATCCGTGCCGCATTTTTGCTTTGCTCCCTGGTTCTGGGCTGTCAGCCTATTGTGTCTCACAAGGCTGCAGCCAATCTGCTCTCCTCCTCCCCTATTTAGGACTTCCTCACTTGTTGCTCTTGGTGTGAGCCACAAGTCTTATGCCTTGTTCCGTACCCCTTGTGGCTCTAACTATCCCTGGGATCGTATTCCCTGCGCTTATTATTGGATCCTTGTGCCTTTGGCTTCCCTGTACCAGCTGGTATCACTGTTTGGCGGTGTCTCCTGCTTTGCTCTTTGCGCCCCTACTATAGTATTTCAGTGGTTACCTTTACTATATTGCTGCAGACCTTAATTGCTTTCACCTGTGTGCGGCGCGTCTCTCTATACTGCCTTCATTGCCTCTCCTTCTGTGTTTTCCCTCTCCAGTCTTTGTCTGTTTGCTTCCTCCTATTTACTGCTTTGTTGTACTTCAACTCCGTCACTTACCTTCCAGTGTATCTTCTTATGCTTCGCTGTCACCCCTTTTACTTCTGTGCTCCTCTCTTACCTTGGGGCTGTGTTGGATTCGTCCTTGTCTGCACACCCTCTGTGTGCATACATCCCTTTGTGCTACTTTATGTGCTTTTCCCTCTGTTATCCTGCTTCTCTGTATGCATGAGCAAAGCACATCTCTTGCTTACTTTTGTACATTACACCTTCCTGCTCCTAGGTGTGCCTCTAAGCTACTTACCCTTCCTGGGTATCCTTGCTTATCTACCCTCTTCAGTATACTCTGCTGTACGTTTTGCACTTTTGTCTCTCTCGCTCTCAAGTTTCTTCCCTGCCTGTTTGTATCCAGTTCCCCGCTGCTTCAACTAGTCCTTTGCGTCTGTGTGGGTGCGCTAGAGGGCCGCAACCTGGAAGGTGTCCAGCAGCCAATCATCCTCACCACCAGAGGCTCTGTCGAATATCTGGCCATTCTTAGATTCTTCGCCTCTAGTGCGTCCTGAGAACGCACAGACCATTAGTTCCTCTCTCCCTGTGACCAACATCCCCGATATCCCACCTCTTTGTGACTCCTACCAACTCCGCAAACACCGGAGCTCACCTACCCTAGTGCCCCGGTCCCTAGACGTGCATTATAAAATATTTTTTTTTCCAGTTTGGTACATGTATAACTTTAGCAATAAAGGTTTTTTTTGTGCTGAGATTTCTATTGTTGGAATAACCAAGACAATTTGGGTAACAGCTGAACAAATACCCCATTATTATGACCCCTATTGTGTGTGATAATGACTTCAGACTGTGCAGGAATTAATGGGTATAACCTATGTACTGTGAATAAGGTGGCCGTACTGCATATAAGAGAGTAGAACATCACATTAGGAAGACTGATATGCAGGGCCAGTCTCTCATGAAGTCAGGGAAGAGATGGGAGCCAAATCCTCTTAATGCCTTAATGCTACGTGCTCAAGCAAAGATAGAACTTCCCAGTTCTTATTGAAGTGCACATATAATAATAGGACGGTTCCCTTTTTCTATGAGGAAGTGAAAATGAACCTTTCACTGATGCAATAGACTTTTGCCACAGGTGCACCTTTGTCCTTGTTCTTTCATTAACCTCTTTGCTACCTTGATCCTTGTGGTGATGCTCGGAGGGGCCCCAGCAAGAGAAGGTCTTCTGTTTTCTCTGCCTTACTACTATACACGCCTCTTGGATACTGGCCTCTGTGAGTTGGTTTTATCAAAGCTGGTAACATGCCCAGTGAACTTCCCTGCCAACACCCGTAGGCTGTGCATCACCCTGAACTCCCTTCACACTAGGCCGGCATTATATAACAGCTGCCAGATCAGTGTATCGTACTTCGGCCTCTCACTGCAGGGGGGGGCATCAGTCTCCTGGGTGGGGGGGGGAGGATTAGCTTCTGTGAGCTCCGTGCCCTGAAGGCTGAGTGGGGATGTGTGTCAGCGACAAGCTGGTATATCCCATTGTGATGATGGGAAGGGACAGATGCGCTTGTGTCTAATCCAGCCGTATAGCAGAACATCCTGCCAACCTCTGGATTATATTTTATAATTTTATACTTTTCCAGCACCTAAAGGCTCACGCCGCCTTTCTGGCAAATGCAACAGTGGAATACTGAATACTAATGAGTCCATGGTTGCCAATCAGAAGTGTGTCAATGGTGCTTATTACATGGGAGGTCTCTCTGTAGCTGTGTACAGCCGTCGAATATCTACAGTTGTCCAGCAGCCATCACAGGCAGGTCCAAGGACAATTTTTTGGTCAAGTTGTCTAAGGTTGGGTTCACACCTAGGCATATCAAATATGCGCATTTGTCGCGTGTTTTTACCGCGATTCGCGGTACTTCTGTACTTCTTTGGGCGTAGGGCGTTTTGCACCGCGTTCATACGCGCTGTGAAACGCCCAGGTGGAAACCATGTCCATAGGCAATCATTGGTTTTCACATGTTGAGCGTTTTACAGAGCATAGGAACGCGCTGTAAAACGCCCAGGTGTGAACCGGGCCTAACAGATTCTAGTACAAAATAGAAATGGTGTCTAGCAATATTCTCAAACTTAATACACAGCCTGACAATGCAGGTTTCCTACGGTGTGAAGCCATTTTCCTTTAGTTCTGCATAGGGTAGGGTACGTAAATGTATTATTGTTGCCTGTGTGACCATCTCTGATATGGAAAATCTAAAATCATGAGTTGTCACTAGTACAGGAATTGAGGTTAAATCTTCCCATCCTCTCTGGTTCAAAGGCCAGCTGGGCAATCCGTGACCTCGCGGGAATCGTGCACGATACCGTGTGGATTGCCAGGCGGTCACGGAGTCGCCCACCACCTCTGATCGCACTGGCGGTGCCATTATTTTCTAATGGCACCCGAGTCGCGCCGGGCGAATCGTGCAACCGAACACGATTGCAGCTAAAACAGCAGCTCGTTGTGTGTCGCAAAAAAAAGGAACATGTACTTTTTTCCCACATTGCCGCGCAGATGTAACTCCATTGCAATCAATGGGGCCACGCGCCAATCGTTGTGTGCAATTGTGCATGATCACGCATGTCCCGGATCGCCCGGGTCTGCATCAGCCCTAAGAGAGGATCTCCCTTACTTTAAAGAGGTCGCCTTTCACTTCCTGTTTTGTCTTAAGACAGGAAGTGAAGCAAAAACTCCCCACTGGGAAACAGCAAAAAAAAAAAGTCAGGGGGATTACCATTACTCTATCGAAAACAACAATAAGGTTGTGGCTCTAGATGCACTTTAAAATGGAAATCCAATGTAAAATTTGCAGTAACGAGGCCATGTGGAGATGTGTACAGTTGCATTGTTGCCCAGAAAACTTTCAACAAATTCTCAGGAAACTCTTTGCCACAGACAGACAATTAGCTCTTTTTCAAGGGCAGAAAGAAAATAATCCAAGCTTGCTCCTGTGATGGACTGCAATCTCAATACAAACTAGTAGTCCCATCACTGGAGCCATTTTTTTAAAATTTATTTTATTTTTTATCCGATTAACCGATTAATCGAACTTAATAATCGGCTAACTAATCGATTTTGAAAATAATCGTTAGCTGCAGCTCTACTTTCAACACTAACGCACTTTATGTGAGAAGAACCATGATGGGGAGCTCAACACCCATGTGAGGACAGGCAAATGTTTCATATCCACTTGCATACAAAGCTCACCCGCTGGCCCCCTAGACCCACCGGCTGCGTTTTTAGTTATTTTTTGACATTTTTTTTAGCATACATACCTTTCTCCTGCTGTCTTCCCTTCAGTCACATGACACACATGACTCCCAGAAAGAGATGCATGATGGCAGTTGTAGTCTCACCACAGCTGGAGACCTCTGTCATAGAGCCGCCATTTTTTCCAAACTGTATAGAGTGGTTACAATTTTAATGGTCATCGCCATTTAGGTTTAACTAGATGGTCTTGTGTCTTTTTTCAACCTAACTAACTATGTAACTGTAACCAGTGCAATCCACGGAAACAATGGATTCCATGGAGGAGGGCCTGGGGAACAAAAAAGAATTTATAACCTGAAAGGTTATGGTGAGGTGGCCCAAAATACCAGCCCTCTTCCTCCTAGCATTTTGTCTAGGTGTTACCTTTACTTTGGTTCCCACGGGCGGCAAAGGGGCACTAAAACTGATCCGCTTAATGACGTCCCCGGACTGTCTACCTACGAATTAACATGGTGCCCACCTAGGTCAGTATGCATTGCCATGCCCACGATGCTTCACGGTGTGGCAAACTTACTCTGGCATTCCATATTTGGCAGGCAGTGCCGCTTGTCAAACAAGACCATTGAAGTAAACGAGACCATGCCGCTTGGCACCAGGGGCGGATCCAGAGTCTATTCCCGGGAGGGGCACTGCCAGAAAATTAAGTTTTGCTTACAGAGCGGTTAATATTTTATTTAAGACGGTTTCCCGGCCAATCACAATTAAGCCGGCCAAACAACATGCAGCTGGCTTCCCTGGCAATCAGGAAGCCGGGCAGCATGTCATTACCCGCTGACGGCTTTCTGATTACCCGGGAAACCTGCTCCATGCCAGTGGAAGCACCGGTATTGGTATTCAGTACCAAAAGCAAAATATCGGTACTCGTCCTTGATACCGTAAAACCGGCATTGATGCATCCCTAGTTTTGATTAAAACAATTTTTTTTGTATTGGGACAAGTAGATTGTCATTAAGGGCAAGTAGATTCGGCCCCCGCTTTATGCCTTGGACAAGTCATTTTTTTTTTTTTAATTTCCACACCCCTGATTACACAACAATGCAGAATACCATCAGCCATAGAGGACTATAAATCCCAGAAATAAAACATTATAGAGCAATGAAGACTGCCAACAGCTATAGAGAACTACGATTCCCAGCAATACCATTATACAGCAATGCAGAATAGCATCAGCAATAGAGGACTACAAATCCCAGCAATACATATTACAGCAATGCAGAATAATATGAAGCTCTGGGTTCGCCGCCTGATGTCACCAGGGTCTCAGGATGGTTGTGCGGGCTCTCACCAGGGGTCCAGAGAGTTACACAGGTGCATGTGGGTGCAGCAGAGGCGGCTCCCTAATTAGGCTCTCAGGTGGCCAATGCGGACTGTCAGGTGATCAGTGCGGGATCTCTGCTGGTCAGTGCGGGATCTGTGGTGGCTCCATAATAATTAGTGGTGGCTCTGTGGTAGCTCCCAGGTGGGTAGTGGGGGCTCCACTGTGGCCAGTGGGAGCTCCCTGGTGATTAGTGGGGGATCTGTGGTGGCCAGTGGAGGCTCCCTGGTGACTAGTGTGGCCAGTGGAGGCTCCCTGGTGGCTAGTGTGGGCAGATCGCCTTTTCAGAGGAGCAGTAAAGTCCACCGGCTGTATGAACCAAGCCTAAGGGTGACACCTCCACTTTCCTTTCGCCCTAGTGCTATAAATTGGTTCTTCATCTTTTCCTGGGATTTAAGTCAACACTGAATGACTTTAACACGGTACTGTGCACACTGACAATGCCGTGTTCATGTGCACACTGTTCTGCTACGAGGGCCTCCTTATTATTCTGTACTAGGACATTTGGTATGCTCCATGTATCAGCAAAACAGAAGAACCCCTGCTGAAAAATGAGGGGGAAATTGTCATTCGCCAAGGACCTTCGTCACCATATGGATGCAGCCGTGACCAAACCCTACAAGTGAATCCAAACAA
>NW_017306285.1:3799292-3799849 GCF_000935625.1 Nanorana parkeri | reverse complement strand
TCCATAATAATTAGTGGTGGCTCTGTGGTAGCTCCCAGGTGGGTAGTGGGGGCTCCACTGTGGCCAGTGGGAGCTCCCTGGTGATTAGTGGGGGATCTGTGGTGGCCAGTGGAGGCTCCCTGGTGACTAGTGTGGCCAGTGGAGGCTCCCTGGTGGCTAGTGTGGGCAGATCGCCTTTTCAGAGGAGCAGTAAAGTCCACCGGCTGTATGAACCAAGCCTAAGGGTGACACCTCCACTTTCCTTTCGCCCTAGTGCTATAAATTGGTTCTTCATCTTTTCCTGGGATTTAAGTCAACACTGAATGACTTTAACACGGTACTGTGCACACTGACAATGCCGTGTTCATGTGCACACTGTTCTGCTACGAGGGCCTCCTTATTATTCTGTACTAGGACATTTGGTATGCTCCATGTATCAGCAAAACAGAAGAACCCCTGCTGAAAAATGAGGGGGAAATTGTCATTCGCCAAGGACCTTCGTCACCATATGGATGCAGCCGTGACCAAACCCTACAAGTGAATCCAAACAACACCAATAGCTGAAGCCCAGATTATTA
>NW_017306285.1:3742955-3799181 GCF_000935625.1 Nanorana parkeri | reverse complement strand
CCCCCCCCCCTCTTTAAGAGCTCTTGTGCCCCTACGTCACTGCAGCAAAACTTTTAATTTTGTGACAGGGTCACTTTCAAACCTTCTTGCTCTGATTTGATTACATGCAGCTTATTTTATATTTTGATTGAGTGCATTTGCATGTTTCTACTGACTCTTTACTATGACTGTTCTGCATATAGTGTACTGAGGGATACCAGTCTGCAGCCGGCAGCACAGCTCCGTGTCAGGAAAGAGTTAAGGATTTTCCGGTGCCCAAAGTCAGTGGCATTTGAGCCAATTTGCATTCACTGACACGGTTGTGACTACAGAGCCTGGCAAACACCCCCCAGTACCCAATGACCTCTGCCCTGTGTCTGTGGAGGGAGTACAATCCTGGCATTGTACTTCCTTCCTGTGCCCTGGGCACAAAGGCTCTTCTGAATTCTAATTCTGCAGACAGAACAGGGAGGAGAAATCGGAGGGCGATGTATCATCTCCCCAACATATGTAAGGCGCCGCACATTAACCGGTCACAGTGTGACTTCACGTCTGCACCTCAAATTGAACAAAACCCCAAATTTCTCCCATGTGCAGATATATGACAACTAGATACAGCAGATATTGCCAATATATCCAATCCTGACATATATTTAAAGCTGAAATATGGGCAAATCAAACATTATCTATGTACAAGCGCCCTGTGTATTCCTGGTTGAATCTGCGTGTCCTTTGTATATTTCCTCCAGGTCGGTGCAATAATACAGCATGAAACAACTGGACTTTGTCTTTGTAAAGGAGATTCTTGTAATAAAGACCAATCACTGCTGCTCTCTCTCCTTGTGCAGGGTGACTGGTCTTGTCTTCGTCCCTCCTGTAATAAAGACCAGCCACTGCTGCTCTCTCTTCTTGTAGAGGGTGACTGGTCTTGTCTCCGCCCCCTCCTGTAATAAAGCCTGGCCACTCCTGCTCTCACTACTTGTGCAGGGTGACTGGTCTTGTCTCCACCCCCTCCTGTGATAAAGACCGGCCACTGCTGCTCTCTCTCCTTGTGCAGGGTGACTGGTCTGGTCTCCGCCCCTCCTGTAATAAAGACCGCTCCCTGCTGCTCTCTCTCCTTGTACAGGGTGACTGGTCTTGTCTCCGCCCCCCTCCTGTAATAAAGACCGCTCACTGCTGCTCTCTCTATTTGTGCAGGGTGACTGGTCTTGTCTCCCCCCCCTCCTGTAATAAAGACCGCTCCCTGCTGCTCTCTCTCCTTGTACAGGGTGACTGGTCTTGTCTCCGCCCCCCTCCTGTAATAAAGACCGCTCACTGCTGCTCTCTCTATTTGTGCAGGGTGACTGGTCTTGTCTCCGCCCCCTCCTGTAATAAAGACCGCTCCCTGCTGCTCTCTCTCCTTGTGCAGGGTGACTGGTCTTGTCTCCGCCCCCCTCCTGTAATAAAGACCGGTCACTGCTGCTCTCTCTCCTTGTACAGGGTGACTGGTCTTGTCTCCGCCCCCCTCCTGTAATAAAGACCGCTCACTGCTGCTCTCTCTACTTGTGCAGGGTGACTGGTCTTGAGTATAATTGACTATCATTTTCTCGATAGGCTCACTCCACTGATTCTGGTAGATGCTGTTCGGATCGGTCATCCCCCTGGCTTTTTCTGCCTGGCGTACACTTTAGTATCAGGATCCAGTCGCTGTAGCGTTGTTCTCCATCTTGAAAACTTTCCTTTTCTATAATATATATGAAGTAAATGTAAAAAAATCCAGCAGAGAAGCAGAGAGCCCCTCGTAAAGGCCGCAGCAGGTGAGTGGAGCAGGGAGCTCGAGCGTGAAGATCTCACCACTGGAGTCCGGGAGAGATAAAAGAAGCCGGCGGGGGGCTCAGCTCACCAGCATACATCAAATCCTGAAATATTAGTTCTGAGTGGCCAGACCCTTTAAGCCCAACTCCAGACAAAACTTTCTTTCTTTTAGCTATAGATAAAGGGAAAGGGTTACAGCTTCTGTCAGGTTTGTAACGCGGTTTGTTTCTGCATCCAGGAGATTTTTCCATCAGATATTAAAGCTGAAATGTACTATTAGGTATTCCCTTGTTCTCCCCCATCACAATGCTAATTACATTATTATTACATACTTTGAGACATTACTGGGTCTCTCTGATTCTCTTTGCAATGAAGGCAGATCTTGGCTGGTGGGAAAGGCCTGCCGGGTGCTGTACATAGCTTCCTGAACGTATCACAGCACCTGCCTCAGTACTCCTCTTAAGAGCCCTCAGCCCTGATGCACACAGTGGGCGTGCTTTTGGGAGGAGTTATGCAAATAACTCCTTGATGGGTGGATGTCAGTCTGGAGTAATGGTCGTTCCTAGACAGGATGCATTTGCATGCAACCCACCTTAGGTAACACCCACAGGTAATGCTGAGCCTCCATGATTGAAAGGACTGATATCCAATGAATGACAGGGGAGGGCAAGGGGGAGGAAAGTGCTAGCTGATGCTGGACGTCCTCCAGCCAGGAAATAAGGCGGGCTCTATGTGACTTGCTGCAGCTTCTAATGCACATTGTGAGAAGCGCCCAGTGTGCAGTGAAATCAGAGGAAGCCATGTCAGTCCAGGAGAGGAGCCGGTACAACTGTGCAAGCTGGAAGGGAAGGCCGGAGTATGCTGCATGTGACTCCATAGAACAGCTTTCTCGTCTCTTCCTGTTCTGCCTGACATGGGTCACCTGGACAGGAAGTGAGGGGAAATCTCATAGTGTGGACACATACTGACAGAATTTTAAACTTTCATCACTCCGCTCCTGTCAAACAGGAAGTGGGGAGATTTGTACAAAAATTACAAGGACAGAGCCTTGCCTTCAATCGTGCCAGTTCACACCAATCACCAGCATCGATATGTGCCACAAAAACTGGAACATGTCTCATTTACAAGCTGCAATGCTTCACGGGCCGCGCAAACAATTTATTTTGGATTCTTCTGACTCTTGGAAGCAATGCTCTTCTTGCACCCCCAAGGCCTGCACCCCCCCTTTCTTTTGGCTTGTTTATCATATAACAGGACCAATAGAGAGGCTCAGGATGTAGGAAGACACCGAGCTACAATTGTAGGTAACTTCAGCCGCCTCTACCCCTGGATCTACTAATCCTTTAGAAATGGTTTTCGGGGCAGGTAACTTATACAATTTCCATCATATGATCAACTTGCATTGACCCGATGTGTGATTTATTAATTTTTTTCCTTTGCAGTAAAATCATAACACATCAAAAAAGGGAAGCAGGCTTTTTTTTCACATGAGCAACAGGTTTACGTAGCCAAAGTCATAGATAACGCCAAGAGGTCTGTTGACACATCTGTTGCATTATCTATATTACGTTCCTCTTTACGATGGCAGCCGGGAATGATGTTTTGTGCTGTATCAGCAGCTATTTCTAACACTACAACAATGATCTATAGCCCGATGTTTCTCTTCGGCACCTGGCTGTCCTGCTCCCTGCAAAACAGCATTGCATTGTGGGATACTAAAGTCCTAGATCTCTACACGCTATACTACACACGTGCTTGTAGGTAACCATGGATAAAATTGCAGTGTTTTTTTCCAGACCCGTTCACAATATAGCCCTTTCTTGACAGTTTTGGGGTGCTGTGTCACATGACTGGGGTGTGGTGCCCATCCCTAGGCCTGCAGCCCATTTAATATGTACTAAGGCTAGGAGGAGAGCGGCTCTGCAGGAGGGCACACAAGCCTGGGAGGAGGGCGGCACTGCAAGGGGGCACACAAGGCTGGGAGGAGAGCGGCACTGCAGGAGGGCACACAAGGCTGGGAGGAGAGCAGCACTGCAGGAGGGTGCACAAGGCAGGGAGGAGAGCAGCACTGCAGGAAAGCATTCAAGACTGGGAGGAGAGCGGCTCTGCAGGATTGTGCACAAGGCTGGGAGGAGAGCGGCACTGCAAGGGGGCACACAAGGCTGGGAGGAGAGCAGCACTGCAGGAGGGCACACAAGGCTGGGAGGAGAGCGGCTCTGCAGGATTGTGCACAAGGCTGGGAGGAGAGCGGCACTGCAGGAGGGTGTACAAGGCTGGGAGGAGAGCAGCACTGCAGGAGGGCACACAAGGCTGGGAGGAGAGCGGCTCTGCAGGATTGTGCACAAGGCTGGGAGGAGAGCGGCACTGCAGGAGGGTGTACAAGGCTGGGAGGAGAGCAGCACTGCAGGAGGGCACACAAGGCTGGGAGGAGAGCGGCTCTGCAGGATTGTGCACAAGGCTGGGAGGAGAGCGGCACTGCAGGAGGGTGTACAAGGCTGGGAGGAGAGCAGCACTGCAGGAGGGCACACAAGGCTGGGAGGAGAGCGGCTCTGCAGGATTGTGCACAAGGCTGGGAGGAGAGCGGCACTGCAGGAGGGTGTACAAGGCTGGGAGGAGAGCAGCACTGCAGGAGGGCACACAAGGCTGGGAGGAGAGCGGCTCTGCAGGATTGTGCACAAGGCTGGGAGGAGAGCGGCACTGCAGGAGGGTGTACAAGGCTGGGAGGAGAGCAGCACTGCAGGAGGGCACACAAGGCTGGGAGGAGAGCGGCTCTGCAGGATTGTGCACAAGGCTGGGAGGAGAGCGGCACTGCAGGAGGGTGTACAAGGCTGGGAGGAGAGCAGCACTGCAGGAGGGCACACAAGGCTGGGAGGAGAGCGGCTCTGCAGGATTGTGCACAAGGCTGGGAGGAGAGCGGCACTGCAGGAGGGTGTACAAGGCTGGGAGGAGAGCAGCACTGCAGGAGGGCACACAAGGCTGGGAGGAGAGCGGCTCTGCAGGATTGTGCACAAGGCTGGGAGGAGAGCGGCACTGCAGGAGGGTGTACAAGGCTGGGAGGAGAGCAGCACTGCAGGAGGGCACACAAGGCTGGGAGGAGAGCGGCTCTGCAGGATTGTGCACAAGGCTGGGAGGAGAGCGGCACTGCAGGAGGGTGTACAAGGCTGGGAGGAGAGCAGCACTGCAGGAGGGCACACAAGGCTGGGAGGAGAGCGGCTCTGCAGGATTGTGCACAAGGCTGGGAGGAGAGCGGCACTGCAGGAGGGTGTACAAGGCTGGGAGGAGAGCAGCACTGCAGGAGGGCACACAAGGCTGGGAGGAGAGCGGCTCTGCAGGATTGTGCACAAGGCTGGGAGGAGAGCGGCACTGCAGGAGGGTGTACAAGGCTGGGAGGAGAGCAGCACTGCAGGAGGGCACACAAGGCTGGGAGGAGAGCGGCTCTGCAGGATTGTGCACAAGGCTGGGAGGAGAGCGGCACTGCAGGAGGGTGTACAAGGCTGGGAGGAGAGCAGCACTGCAGGAGGGCACACAAGGCTGGGAGGAGAGCGGCTCTGCAGGATTGTGCACAAGGCTGGGAGGAGAGCGGCACTGCAGGAGGGTGTACAAGGCTGGGAGGAGAGCAGCACTGCAGGAGGGCACACAAGGCTGGGAGGAGAGCGGCTCTGCAGGATTGTGCACAAGGCTGGGAGGAGAGCGGCACTGCAGGAGGGTGTACAAGGCTGGGAGGAGAGCAGCACTGCAGGAGGGCACACAAGGCTGGGAGGAGAGCGGCTCTGCAGGATTGTGCACAAGGCTGGGAGGAGAGCGGCACTGCAGGAGGGTGTACAAGGCTGGGAGGAGAGCAGCACTGCAGGAGGGCACACAAGGCTGGGAGGAGAGCGGCTCTGCAGGATTGTGCACAAGGCTGGGAGGAGAGCGGCACTGCAGGAGGGTGTACAAGGCTGGGAGGAGAGCAGCACTGCAGGAGGGCACACAAGGCTGGGAGGAGAGCGGCTCTGCAGGATTGTGCACAAGGCTGGGAGGAGAGCGGCACTGCAGGAGGGTGTACAAGGCTGGGAGGAGAGCAGCACTGCAGGAGGGCACACAAGGCTGGGAGGAGAGCGGCTCTGCAGGATTGTGCACAAGGCTGGGAGGAGAGCGGCACTGCAGGAGGGTGTACAAGGCTGGGAGGAGAGCAGCACTGCAGGAGGGCACACAAGGCTGGGAGGAGAGCGGCTCTGCAGGATTGTGCACAAGGCTGGGAGGAGAGCGGCACTGCAGGAGGGTGTACAAGGCTGGGAGGAGAGCAGCACTGCAGGAGGGCACACAAGGCTGGGAGGAGAGCGGCTCTGCAGGATTGTGCACAAGGCTGGGAGGAGAGCGGCACTGCAGGAGGGTGTACAAGGCTGGGAGGAGAGCAGCACTGCAGGAGGGCACACAAGGCTGGGAGGAGAGCGGCTCTGCAGGATTGTGCACAAGGCTGGGAGGAGAGCGGCACTGCAGGAGGGTGTACAAGGCTGGGAGGAGAGCAGCACTGCAGGAGGGCACACAAGGCTGGGAGGAGAGCGGCTCTGCAGGATTGTGCACAAGGCTGGGAGGAGAGCGGCACTGCAGGAGGGTGTACAAGGCTGGGAGGAGAGCAGCACTGCAGGAGGGCACACAAGGCTGGGAGGAGAGCGGCTCTGCAGGATTGTGCACAAGGCTGGGAGGAGAGCGGCACTGCAGGAGGGTGTACAAGGCTGGGAGGAGAGCAGCACTGCAGGAGGGCACACAAGGCTGGGAGGAGAGCGGCTCTGCAGGATTGTGCACAAGGCTGGGAGGAGAGCGGCACTGCAGGAGGGTGTACAAGGCTGGGAGGAGAGCAGCACTGCAGGAGGGCACACAAGGCTGGGAGGAGAGCGGCTCTGCAGGATTGTGCACAAGGCTGGGAGGAGAGCGGCACTGCAGGAGGGTGTACAAGGCTGGGAGGAGAGCAGCACTGCAGGAGGGCACACAAGGCTGGGAGGAGAGCGGCTCTGCAGGATTGTGCACAAGGCTGGGAGGAGAGCGGCACTGCAGGAGGGTGTACAAGGCTGGGAGGAGAGCAGCACTGCAGGAGGGCACACAAGGCTGGGAGGAGAGCGGCTCTGCAGGATTGTGCACAAGGCTGGGAGGAGAGCGGCACTGCAGGAGGGTGTACAAGGCTGGGAGGAGAGCAGCACTGCAGGAGGGCACACAAGGCTGGGAGGAGAGCGGCTCTGCAGGATTGTGCACAAGGCTGGGAGGAGAGCGGCACTGCAGGAGGGTGTACAAGGCTGGGAGGAGAGCAGCACTGCAGGAGGGCACACAAGGCTGGGAGGAGAGCGGCTCTGCAGGATTGTGCACAAGGCTGGGAGGAGAGCGGCACTGCAGGAGGGTGTACAAGGCTGGGAGGAGAGCAGCACTGCAGGAGGGCACACAAGGCTGGGAGGAGAGCGGCTCTGCAGGATTGTGCACAAGGCTGGGAGGAGAGCGGCACTGCAGGAGGGTGTACAAGGCTGGGAGGAGAGCAGCACTGCAGGAGGGCACACAAGGCTGGGAGGAGACTGGCACTGCAAGAGGGCACACAAGGCTGGGAGGAGAGCGGCACTGCAGGAGGGTGTACAAGGCTGGGAGGAGAGCAGCACTGCAGGAGGGTACACAAGGCTGGGAGGAGAGCGGCACTGCAGGAGGGTACACAAGCCTGGGAGGAGAGCGGCACTGCAGGAGGGTGCACAAGGCTGGGAGGAAAGTGGGACTGCAAGAGGGCACACAAGGCTGGGAGGAGAGCAGAACTGCAGGAGGGCACACAAGGCTGGGAGGAGAGCGGCACTGCAGGAGGGTGCACAAGGCTGGGAGGAGAGTGGCACTGCAGGAGGGCGCACAAGGCTGGGAGGAGAGTGGCACTGCAGGAGGGCGCACAAGGCTGGGAGGAGAGTGGCACTGCAGGAGGGCGCACAAGGCTGGGAGGAGAGTGGCACTGCAGGAGGGCGCACAAGGCTGGGAGGAGAGTGGCACTGCAGGAGGGCGCACAAGGCTGGGAGGAGAGTGGCACTGCAGGAGGGCGCACAAGGCTGGGAGGAGAGTGGCACTGCAGGAGGGCGCACAAGGCTGGGAGGAGAGTGGCACTGCAGGAGGGCGCACAAGGCTGGGAGGAGAGTGGCACTGCAGGAGGGCGCACAAGGCTGGGAGGAGAGTGGCACTGCAGGAGGGCGCACAAGGCTGGGAGGAGAGTGGCACTGCAGGAGGGCGCACAAGGCTGGGAGGAGAGTGGCACTGCAGGAGGGCGCACAAGGCTGGGAGGAGAGTGGCACTGCAGGAGGGCGCACAAGGCTGGGAGGAGAGTGGCACTGCAGGAGGGCGCACAAGGCTGGGAGGAGAGTGGCACTGCAGGAGGGCGCACAAGGCTGGGAGGAGAGTGGCACTGCAGGAGGGCGCACAAGGCTGGGAGGAGAGTGGCACTGCAGGAGGGCGCACAAGGCTGGGAGGAGAGTGGCACTGCAGGAGGGCGCACAAGGCTGGGAGGAGAGTGGCACTGCAGGAGGGCGCACAAGGCTGGGAGGAGAGTGGCACTGCAGGAGGGCGCACAAGGCTGGGAGGAGAGCGGCACTGCAGGAGGGTGCACAAGGCTGTGAGGAGAGCAGCACTGCAGGAGGGCACACATGGCAGGGAGAAGAGCGGCACTGCAAGAAGGCACACAAGGCTGGAAGGAGAACAGTACTTGAGGAGGACAGACAATCAGACCTCCAGCAGGGCTCAGACAGCAGGGATCAAAGAGTAAGGGGAGGGCACACTGTGAGCAATGGTGGTGGCAGTAGAGGTCAGATTTGTTATGAATGGCTGTGATCAGCGGCTGGCCAGCCACTGATCACAGCTATTCCTTGTTTAGCAGAGTCTGGGGGACCCTTCTGATAAAAGCTTTAGCTTCTGTTTCTCCTTCACAGTTCAGTCCCAGGGTGTGGGAGAGACAAGACCTAGCAGTATTATTTAACAGCAGTAGAGAAAAGTCAGGTCTCCAGGCTGGGTGTTCTGTCTGGCAGTACATTTTGGCAATGAATGTTATGGCAGGTAAAACAACTACTATATATGTATTTCATCTGTGCAATTAGCTGTTTGCCAGGAGTTTAGCTTGAAAGCCTATCTTTCTGGCAAATGCTAGCCTTGCCGGTATACCAAACCAGGAACAAGTGGATACTACCATCAGTCCTATAACATTTTGATTACCCGCACGTGCCCGACTCTTGCTGCCTGTGGCTTGAAGCAGCAAAAGAAATACAGAAAGCCGTCATCCGAGTCTCTGCTGACCAAGACATTTTTCACAGATACACTTAATTTGGATTTGCATAGAATTAATCCCTCCCGTAATCCCCGTCGATAGAACGGTGGTTATTTATAGACACATCAAAGGGGCTGAGAAGAAGAGGCTCCGCATGGCAAAGAGAGATAAATCTCGTCTCCCTACGACTGGCAGGCAGTAAAGAGGGCAGTGTGGAGTGGGCGGTGGTAAGTAGAGAAGTGGGTGCAGCGGAATCTGCAGACAACGGGGTCAAGAGCTCTCTTCAGACTCAACAGCTTTGATTTGCCTTATTGCCACTTGATTCAAGCGCCATTCTGTTCCTTTACAGGATGACTATGCTGACCAAAGGCTATTATAAGCAAAACGCAATTCAAAAAGACAGAAAAATAATTTGTTTATTTCTTCTTACAGATTGCAATTATAGATGTATATTGAGGCAGCCGTCATAGCTAATCAGAGGTTGCGCTTCCTGCTTAGTAAACCTGTATAGTGATTATGCTTTATTGCTCCCCTATGTGTCTGTGAAGGTTCTCATTCATACAGGTCATGGTATATCTGTAAGAAATAAGTCAAGGCAACTGGACTTGCTGTATTTTTCTTGAAGACGTTTCTTTGGTCATCCGACCAGCTTTCTCCATTCAGTACTGAGAAAGCTGGTCGGATGACCAGCAAAACGTCTTCAAGAAAAATACAGCAAGTCCAGTTGCCTTGATTTCTTCTTTCCCGCTTCCCTATGTGTTTGCCAAGACTGGCAATGAAACTTTAAAAAAGGAGCATTGGACCATGGTATCAAGTCAAATGCTATGTTTAAAATAATTTTTAAAAAATTGGTTACCATGTTTCTATGACTAGTAACTCCAGCTCTGACTTGGTATCAGCCTCTTGCAACCTGCTGAACAGTAAGGCTAGATTCACACCTAGGCGACACCTCACCATGCGGCAATCGTGCACCATTCCGTGCGGATTGACGCGTGGTCAGGAGTCGCCTAGGTGTGACCCGATCGCGCTGTGGGTGCCATTATTTTCTAATGGCACCCCAGTCGCGCCGGGCGGATCGCGCGGTTTCCCGCCGTGATTCCGCCCGTGCTTCCGAACATCCACGTGTCGTGTTCGTAAAAAGAAGGTACTTGTACTTTTTTTCTGGGATTGCCGCGTGGATGTCACCCCATTGAAATCAAAGGGGCCGCGAGGCAATCGCTGCCTGCACTGTGCAGGACCGCACGACACGAGTCCCGGGTGTCGTGCGGTGTAGTGCAGGTGTGAACCTAGCCTGACACTCAGACTGGGAGAGGGAAGGGCAGCACTTTGGGACAATCAGGTGCCCTGCATGTACATGTGCTGACAAGGAAGATGTTGACAGGAAGCAGTGAGAAAAGAGATGACATCATCAGTGTGTTGCTGCTCATTCAATGTCCAATCACAGGCTGGGGGAGAGGAGGTGACCACAGTTACATGCTTTACTGTAGTAGAGAAAGGTACGGCCTCAAGGCCGGCTGTGCTGTCTGGTGGGGTTGTGTAAGAATGGGTGGACAATAATAACAATCCTGTGCAGAGTAAAACAGCTTCCATATACGTATTTTAATGATGGGCTCAGCTGTGTGTTTGTGCTTCAACTTTAAAGTGACACTAAACTCTGGAATTAAATCTTAAAAGTAAATTCAAGTATCTTAAAGTGATATTAAAGCCAATTTTTTTTTATTTATTTCTCCTTTAAGGAGACCCTCCTTTGCTGGAGGATGTTGCTTTT
Source organism: Nanorana parkeri (assembly GCF_000935625.1). Classification (NCBI taxonomy): domain Eukaryota; kingdom Metazoa; phylum Chordata; class Amphibia; order Anura; family Dicroglossidae; genus Nanorana; species Nanorana parkeri. The sequence goes on along the minus strand of NW_017306285.1, from coordinate 3,788,391 downwards.
TTTCTTTAAAAGTACTTCATTCCTCGTTTTCTAGTGGGTCCCCGCCATGCTCTTCCCCCCGCACGGGTGCCACCATCGTTCTAATGGAGGCACCCGTGCCCGCAGCGGCTGTGTGCGTCTATAGACACACACAGCCCTGTGGCAGGCCACGCCCCTTCCCTCTTTGATTGATGGCAGAAGGAGCCTATGGAAGTTCGGGGATCGTTTCGGGACCGGCGGTGGGGACGAGCGCAGCTGACTAAGTCTGGGGGGGACTGGGGTAGAAAAAATGTATCCTATGTGTGTATCACTCGGCTGTAGATCCTCCAATCATCTCTGAATTTTTCCCCCCCCCCCCCCCCCCACTCCAAGGGTTAAGAAAATGTTTACCCGGAGTTGTTCTTTAATACAGAACCATGTCTGGAGATTTCTTTCTATGACTGCCCTTAATAGATGAGGTCGTTCTAGATTTTAAAGGACAAGCATTTGAATTCAGTGCAGATCATGTCTTCATAGACATAACGCTGATTACTTTTTTTGTAGCTGAGTACGGCGAGGGCGCTTAGATAGCTGCAGAGCGCAGTACCTGCTCCGCAAGGCAGAACGAGAGGGAAAAGTCTATTACATGGGAGAAGCACTCTCAAGCAATGCGTAGCCCTTATCTCGCTTTTCGAGGGCCGCTTGTAATGAGCAGGCAGCTGGTGCATAATGATGAAAAAATACACATTGCCGGGGTATTGTGGGATGTGCTCGGAATGTCACTGACAATGCTTTAACGTGAGACGATACCACCCGACTGATCTTCACTCAAAACTAAAGGAAACCGTTCATGAATAAAAATATGTTCTGAAAATGCTTGTTGTCTGGCTCTGGACGCTTGGAATCAGAACTCCTGAAATTGTGCTTGTTCCAGATGAGTCGCTTATTACGTACTAGACAATAAAATATCCTAACAGCCAGGAAGTTAGCAAATCCAGGAGGAGGTCAACAATGATAGCCAATGTACATGGTCCATGACAAGTTTTCTTAGGCCTTGTTCACACCGAATGCAGTGCGTTCCAGAGCGGTAGCTGCTAGAACGCACTACGATCGGTAACAAAACTTCCCCCTGCGTTCTGGGACGTGGCTGTGCATTGAATGCAATGGCACCGCTTTCACGCCTCCCCGTCGCAGTGCGATCGGACGCGTGGCAAAACTTTGCAAGCCCTATTTGTTTGCGTTTGCAGCAGATCGGAACGCAGGCAAAGTTTTTAATTCAATGCACCGCCACGCCGCCAGCGGCTACCGCTCTGGTACGCACCGCATTCAGTGTGAACAAGCCCTATTTAGTGAGGAGTTTCACCAAAATAAAAGCAAATAAAATAGATCTAAACCCAATAAATAACATTTTCTATAGGCGTCAATGTGCTAAGGTTATTTAAAAAGCCATTTTCACTACTTTTAAATCTGCAGATTTCATTAAACTAATCCCTGCTTATGCTGCCATGCTATGTCAGGTATACGGGTAAGAGAAGGGGGTGTAATCTTTCAAGTCCAGGACTTCAAGGAAACTTACAGAGAGCCCGTTGAAGACCTAATGGGGAAAGTGACTGAGACTCTTTAAAGGAGAACTATGGGGTCAGGGCTTTCCTCCATAGTTCTCCTTGGGGTAACGGGAGGACACAAACTAGCATCCTCTCGTCACCCTAAGCTCAGTATACCGCAAGCTACGGCTGTACCCGCCTCCTCCCCCGTCCGTTCCGCCAGTCAGCGCTGGCGGATCGGAGCGGGGAGGGGGAAATCCAGCCCCTCCCCTGTCACGGCAGAGAGCCGTGACAGGATCGAGAGGTGAGCGAACGCCGGTATGTGTTCGCTCACCTCCCGATCTACTGAGCCGACCAGTGACAGTCTCATTGTCACAGGTCGGCTAGAACTATGAGGTGAGTGAAAAGCACTCGCCGCATAGTTCTCCTTTAACTGTAGTCACAGCTCAGATGTTACTACCATGTCAACTGTATCATTGCAATGGAAAGTCCGTACGTTTCTGAGCCTAGGGTGACGGAAGGACGCTAGTTTGTGTCCTCCCATTACCCTAAGGAGAACTATGGGGAGAAGCCTTGACCCCATAGTTCTCCTTTAAGTCAGACTTATGGTGGCAGCAAGGCCATACAGCCGCTTTATAAATTGGCCCCTAACTGTAAAATAAAGAGAAAACAAAAGTATATTTACCACAATGCAACTAGTAGAATCCTTGCCCTGCTCCTGTATAAGTCGCCCTCTCAATAGGCACGATGTAGGGCAGGGGCCCCCTGGTTGTGTTGGAATTAAACAAAGCTCAAATGCTCAATGCAAAATAAAGGAAGACGGATGCTAAAAGGGCCTCAAGTGAGACTAAGCATACATCTGGATCAGAGACAATGCACATTTCTGACACAAAGAGAACAATAGAAGAAGCAATCTGCAGGAAAATACTTTGTCATCTACATGATAATTTTGTCAGTGTGCAAAGCTCAGCAAAACGATGAGAAATAATGGTGCGCTTGCAACGTCTGTTTTACATGCGGCCTGGTTCTGTTAAAGGGGAACTGCAGTCTTTTTAATGCTGTGAAGGTATACAGTACATGTGCCCCCTTTGCCTGGAGCCCCCCCCCAAATACATGCCTGAAGCTGGCCATACACTCCTCGAATTTTGGGTTAATCCTGCCGATATTGGAGCAATGGGTGGCCAAGTGTTTAGTCGAAGGAGCCGGCCAGACTTAGGTTCAGGCATTCAGCAGCGGTGGGAATAGCCCAAATTTTTAAGAGTTGTCACCGGCAAAGGAATTGAGGACATGTCTGATAATGGGGACGTTTGTTCCGTTAACAACTGTCAATAGTAGGACTTCCTATTCATTTCCTATTGTATCTCTGGGCAGGAAGTGTACATCTACTTTTTTTTTTGTGATACACGATGTGCGGCTGTTTTCGGATGCACGGGTGGAATTGTGGCGGGAACTGGGGTGCCATTAGAAAATAATGGGACCCACCGCGCGATCGTCGGTGATGGGCTACTCCGTGACCGCGTGGAAATCACGGATCGCCTAGGTGTGCACCAGTTTTAAACTGCAGCCATTTTTTTTTCCTTTTGGATAGAGTGGCGAGGGATTAGAACCCCTGTCAGCTTGCTGCCTGTGTCCCCATTAGGGACGTATTTGCCCTGGTGACCGTCATCACTGAAAGTGAAAGAAAATGCCACGTCTTGTGTCATCAGAACAGGAATAGATGGGAAATCTTCCAATGGGGACACTAGTTCTGGTTACTCTACTGACCGCTAGGGATTTCCCTTTCTTTGAAGGGATATCTTCTCACTTCCTGTTGTGGCTATCGGACAGGAAGTGAAGGGAAATCTCCCCAATGGGACACAGATGGCAAAAAAAAAAAAAAAAGAAAACTTGACAGGGGTCATTACCCTCCCTTACGCTATCCAATTAAAAAAAAAGTTCTACTTTGAAGCAGCACTCCAGGCAAATGAAATCTTAACCCTTGCAGTGGGGCACCCCTTCGCTGCAAGGGTTAAGGGCTAGTTTTGTCTAGGGAGCTAAAAAAACAAAGTTATATTTACCTGAACTGTGGTCCTGGCTTGCTCTAAAGCTGGCCACACACCTTACAATTTCCATACACCTTACGATTTTCTGTGGTCAGATGGAAAAGGTGCAAAAGATTCCTCCATCTACACTTAACTGTGTGGATGGAGTAATCTCCACCGGGGCCAATCTGTTGCACTTTTTCCATCTGCAGATAAATTGTAAGGTGTATGGGCACCTTTAGACCAGTCCCCACAGCCTGTCTCCTCCTCCTCTACAGTGATGGTATGTCCCTCGGCGTCCTTACGTCCATTATACTGTGTATTATACTGTGTATAGAACGTGATGACCGCTGGAGCGCAGGGGGAGTGAGACTGAAGGGAGCAGTCTAAGAGCTACTACTGCAAGGGTTAAGACTTAATTTGCCTGGAGTCCTGCTTTAATAATAGCAGCAAAAGTGTATTTTTATAATAAATATATTAATATGATTTGGTAACGCTGATCTGATCTATTCATGTGACATGCTAATTTTAATAATAGGTCCAGTTTATTAACTGGTTCGGATAAACCGCGTTTATCCGAACCAGTATGGATGTACACAGTGGGGGCAGCATTTATTTACCAGCCGCAGCCTGCCATTGAGGCCTGGTTCACACCTGAACGTTTTGTAGCGCGTTCAACGCTCGACGAACGCTCTACCAAACGCTCAAACATCTCAATCCCATTGTATTCAATGGGTCTGGTTCACACCTTGCCGTATTTCCGCCCGTCCGAACGCGATACAAAACGGCCTATGCCCAAAAAAGTACATGTACTTCTTTTGGGCGTTTTGGTCTTGCGTTTCCATTGGGATACAGCCAAGTAGCCCACGGAAACGCGCGTTTGTCGCGCGTTTTTTTTTACCACGAATTGCGGTAAAAACGCGCGCCGCGAACCGCGCGACAAACACGCATATTCAATACGCCTAGGTGTGAACCCAGCCTAACTTGTATGGGCGGGAGCTACACACAACACCTTTTGCTGCCAGGAGATGAGAGCCGTCCACTTATTATGGTTCACGGACCTCTGCGCCTGTGTGAGTGAGCTCAGAGGTCCCAGTACAGCACAGTCACTGATGAGTGCTACTATGTAAGAAGTACATTATTACTATTCTTGTTACAAGGTATCCATCACCAAAATGATCATTTAGAAGCCAGTCTCAGGGATATTTTTTGGGTTCAGGCAGGTATCAATTGAAGAAGAACTCCGGGTATAATTATGTCTAAACCTTACAGTGGGTCTAGCTCGGCACTGCAAGGGTTAAGTGCTCGCTTTGGTCTAGGGATGAAAATAACAACTATTGATCATCTGGTCAGTCTAGACCCCCTGGTATCCAAACCACGGCCCTTGGGTGCCTGTTCTGTGGCCCTTGGCCACTGCAAGGGTTAAGTGCTCGTTTTGGTCTAGGGATGAAAATAACAACTATTGATCATCTGGTCAGCCTAGACACCCCTGGTATCCAAACTACGGCCCTTGGGTTGCCGGTTGTGTGGCCCTTGGGCACTCTGGCCTGGGATAATAATAAAGGAAAAAAAGCCAGAAAAAAAAGTAAAACTAAAGCAGCCACCACATCTAAGGACTGGTAAGATGCTACATATAAGATTTTCCTTCTTGGGTTTAGATACACTCATTATTCCACCTGGGGGTGCCCTGTCTCATCTACTTTTAGCATACATCGCCACCTAGTGGCTGTGAGGTGAGCTGCACTGTTCTAGACCAGGAAAGAACGGATGTTGTTTTTAATAACTGGCTTCTTATTTTACAAAACATGCCCCAAACTGCTTTTTTTTAATAATTAAATTTGTATTAGTTTTACATAAAAACAGCAAAGAATAGTCACCAGGTATAAGCAGTACACATCGGCACATAGAGACTCGATGGGGGGAATTTATCAAAGCCGTTGCGAGTGTTTGAACTTGCACGGAATATATTTGCACCAGATTTATCAAGCTAGTGCAATGTTGTTGATAAATGAGGTTTAATAGACTCCAAGAAAGAAGACTTCTAACTTCAGGCAAAAAGCGTAACTGTCGCATCTTGAAGAAGTGGTCATGGGGACTTCTTAAGTTGCGATTGTTTTCTTAGGTGATGCTCCAGTTTCAGACAACCGCAGCACAAGCGCAGATGAAAACACGTGCAAAAAAATGTGCAAAAAACTTGCAGTTGAAAAAGTAGTGCAAGCTCTGAAGAAAACACGGGGCACATGTTAAAAGACAGATTTGCACATTTAAAAAAATTATCTAAGAGGCTAAAACTGTTGCAAGTGCTTTGATAAATTCCCCCCCAGTGAGTAGAGCCGGTGATACAGATGTATATCTAATCTGCAGGGGGACATGCTTTCCTCCATGCCTCCCATGACCTTACCGGAAGGAAGGGAGGAGAGACAAGTACGTCTCCTCGTACATTACTAAAAGCAATGGGGTACATTATACATACGCAGAACCTAGTTCATAGATGCTGCATTTACAATATCAGCTGTTCAATCATTCGCTTGTAATCTGGGGGACAAATGCGTAACGCACAGGGAAGCCGACCAGTAAGTGGTGACCAGTAATGCCCCGCACATTCCAGAGGAGGCTGCTGAGGGCCAATGCCAACAAGGATTTTAACCCCTTCGTGACTGACGACGTGCAGTGTACGTCGCCAGCATCGAGGCTGTTTAAACAGACTCCCGGTGACTTTTGCCTTATTCCTTTAAAAAAATTGGTATTTTGTTGTGTTTTGGGGCATTTAATTAAATTTTTCACTAAATATTGGGGTTTAATAAGGAGTTGCGCTAATATTGCGCAACATAAAAATTTGCAACTACCACCATTTTATTCTATAGGGTCTTGGCATTCAGAAAATATATAATGTTGGGGGGTTTTACGTCATTTTCAGGCCTAAAATGTGGAATATAACATGGGTACAAAAAATGAAAAAAAGGCCTCAGTCATGAAGGAGTAAGGCAAGTATTACTCCTCATCCCTGAACCCCTAGACGTAAGGAGCAGTTAACCCTTGCAGTGCAGGCGCGGCCCCACCGCAAGGGTTTATTTCTGTCTTGTGGCCGGAGTGGGGCTTTAAAACAAGGAAACAAACAACATTTAGGGCTAGTTCACACCACAAACAGTGCGTTCCGGCCCGATTTGGTGCCGGAACGCACTGGATCGTATCCCGGCCGGCTCCCTGCGTTCAGGGTGTGGCGGTGCATTGAAGTAAATGGCACCGCAGCCACGTCCCCCCGGCTGCAGTGCGACCGCCCGCACCCGAACACATGGCACATCAACCCCTGCGTTCCAGGATCGGTGCGGTCAGAAAGAATACTGCATGCAGCATTTTTTTCCTGACCGCACCAGACCGGAACCCCTGAACGCAGGGAGCTGGCCGGGGATACAATCCAGTGCGTTCCGGCACCGAATCGGGCTGGAACGCACTGTTCGTGGTGTGAACTAGCCCTTAGGTATGCGCAATTAAGTGACAAAAACATAAAGTTTGCATACCTTGAATGCGCCATTTGCCAGGACACCGGTACCGGGCTCCTTCTACCGCTCCAAGTACTCTAAGATCTGCTTCAGGTATCTCTCTTGTTGGCCAAAAGACAGATCCCTGAAGACAAAGAGAAGAGACATATTTTATTACCAAAACAATCAGGAAAAAAAAAGCCTTTCAGATAAAAGCCAAAAACAAAAAAGCTGGACAAGGCAATAACACACCACAGAGAATCCTAACAACTGAATGCCATATATTGCAGCTTACCACTCCCTTGATGTGGCGGCTGCATTCGTTTTCTCTTTTCAGGCTTCCCCCCTTTTATTTTCATCCTGCCAGTAACTCACTTCCTGTCGCAGGGTGACAACGCTCACTCACTCTACTGTATGATGATCTGCGTTGTCACGTTAGGGCTGCTCTGCTGATTTGGACTGCAAACACCCCCCCCCCCCTATCTCCATCCCATTGCGAATTGTGAAGGCTGATTATAGTGTTTAAAGCTTCACTAGAAGGAATTAGAACCAACTTACCTCCCTCCTACCTACTGCAAGCGTTCAATGTTTGTTAAATCTAGAGGTAGAGGGATACGGTGTAATACCGGGGAAGACAACCTCGGCCCTCCAGCTGCTGTGGAACTACAAGTCCCATGAGACACTGCAAGACTGGCAGCCACAGGCATGACTCCCACTGGCAAGTGCAAGAAAGTGAATGGTGGAGTGGGAAAGCCAATGGCGGCTCAGGAAGGTGAATGGCGGGATAGGAAAGTGAATGGTGGAGTGGGAAAGCCAATGGCGGCTCAGGAAGGTGAATGGCGGGATAGGAAAGTGAATGGTGGAGTGGGAAAGCCAATGGCGGCTCAGGAAGGTGAATGGCGGGATAGGAAAGTGAATGGTGGAGTGGGAAAGCCAATGGCGGCTCAGGAAGGTGAATGGCGGGATAGGAAAGTGAATGGTGGAGTGGGAAAGCCAATGGCGGCTCAGGAAGGTGAATGGCGGGATAGGAAAGTGAATGGTGGAGTGGGAAAGCCAATGGCGGCTCAGGAAGGTGAATGGCGGGATGGGAAAGTGAATGGTGGAGTGGGAAAGTGAGTGTAAAAAAGTAAATGGCAAGGTGGGAAAGCAGTTGCTGGTGCGAGAAAGTGAATGGTGGCGCAAAAAAAGTGAATGGCTGCTCAGGAAAGTGAAGGGCAGGCGGGGTGGAGTGAATGGTGGAGTGGGAAAGCGAGTGCAAGAAAGTAAATGGCAAGGTGGGAAAGCAATTGGTGGTGCAAAAAAGTGAATGGCTGCTCAGGAAAGTGAATGGTGGGGTGGTAAAGCAAATGGTGGTGCGAGAAAGTGATTGGCAGCTCAGGAAGGTGAATGTTGGGGTGGGAAAGGAAATGGTGGCGCAGGAAGGTGAATGGTGATGCGAGAAAGTGAATGGCAGCTCAGGAAAGTGAATGCTGGGGTGGGAAAGTGAATGGCAGCTCAGAACACGAATGGTAGTGAGGGAAAGCCAATGGTGGTGCAGGAAAACAAATGTAGAGGTAGGAAAGCATATATTGATGCGAAAAGGCAAATGGTAGCTCAGGAAGGTGAATGCCCGGGGTGGGAAAGCCATTGGTGGTGCAGGAAGATGAATGTCAGGGGTGGGAAAGCCAATGGTGGTGCAGGAAAGCGAATATAGGGGTAGGAAAGCGAATATTGAAGTGAGAAAGCCAATGGTAGCTCAGGAAGGTGAATGTCAGGGGTGGGAAAGCCAATGGAGGAGCAGGAAGGCGAATGTCAGGGGTGGGAAAGCCAATGGTAGCTCAGGAAGGTGAATGTCAGGGGTGGGAAAGCCAATGGAGGTGCAGGAAGGCGAATGTCAGGGGTGGGAAAGCCAATGGTGGTGCAGGAAGGTGAATGGCAGGGGTGGGAAAGCCTATGGTGGTGCTGGAAAGCTGAATGGCAGCATGCAAAATTGAATGGCAGCAGGAAAAAGCGAATGGCCGCACAAGAAATAAAATGGTGACTCCCTTTCTTCAAAAGCAGTGAATTGAGATGTCACAAATGTGAATTAACTTCTTCATAGACAGGCCCAGTCCATATTTCTAATGGTGGTTCATATCTGAGTGGTAATATGTAATAATTTACCTCAGAAATCTTCTTCTCAGTGACCCGAGGGAAGGGGGGCAATCATTAAAGGTATTATTGATATTACATTGTCCTTTCATCTCACAGTGGAGACTCCAGCATACCTGGGACAGGGATATGAGGAGGCACTGTGTCATTCCACACGGCCAGGTGGCGGCCCCATGTTCCCGCACAATCTGAACTCCAACAAAATGGCGCCGGGCGTCATCTTCAGTCCCTAGTGACCGCGGATTCAGGATCGGAAGTTGTCGCGTAGCACGCTGGGAGAACGTTGCGCGTTCGCTGCTGGTTCTGTGAGGAAGATGGCGGCCTCCTCGTCTGCAGGTAGCGGCCCCGGGCCCTCGGGGGGCTCGAACCCCGGAGGAGCGTCTGGGCTCACCGCCTCCATCACCGGCACCATGAACATAATGAGAGGATTCATATGGGGTTGGAATAAAGTGATAATACACACATGAAGGGCTGCAACTAATTATTTTCATAATCGATTAGTTGGCCGATAAAAAAACAATGAAATAAATGCCATTCTTATAAAAAATACACAATACGGTGTTACAAACAAAGTTTACTTCAGAATAAAACTGCGCGCGCAATGTTTGGACCTGCCCTGGACCGCTCTGCGTTGCGGTACCGTGATTTCCAGTGCGGGCGATCACACTGTGGGTGGGAGACGCGTTTGGGGTGCCATTGAAATGAATAACACTGCAACGCTCTTCCTGCAGCAGAATTTTTCAGGCCGAAAATGAAAAATAATTTTTTAACAATTGTATTGTGAGCACATTCGAGCTTGTATAGCTTCAGCCCGGGAATGACAGCTGCCAGTGACAAGATTCCACAGACGGCAGCTGAATGTAAATACAACAGGGAGTGGCGGGTGCAATAGCCAGCCTGCTATTGGCCATTTCAAATTGCAATAGCCAATAGCAGGCTAGCTATTGCGCCTACCCAGTGCTTGCTGTGCCCTCCTCCCAGCATGGAGGAGAGAGCCAGGGGTCCCGACCAACTAATCAATGCTGAGAATAGTTGGCAACTATTCTCATTATCGATTAGTTGGTTGCAGCCCTACATTGATGGGATAGTGTAGGTATGAGCAGACATTGTGGAGGTTGGGAGTTGTACTGAAGCACACATTATATTTTGGGGGTGATCAGTATATACTGTGAAGATGGTGTGGGGGTGATCAGTAGTATAATGTGGAATTGTTGGTATGATATGGGGATAAGAGTCAGGAGGCAAAGTTGTGAGGGGTTAGTGGTGGGGTTATACTAGTCTGTACATAAACTATAATCTGTTCCACAATACTACCATGCACATAACACATGTATGTTGTCATTATACATTGGTGTTTTAGCCATACATGACCATAGTCCTGTCCTTCTGCAGTGCCACAGGTTTTACCACCCGTTCTGATATTGGTCCGGCCCGTGATGCCAATGACCCAGTGGACGATCGCCATGCCCCGCCAGGAAAAAGGACTGTTGGGGACCAGATGAAGAAAAATGATGATGACGATGAAGATTTGAATGATACCAATTATGATGAGGTACTGAGAGAACTGCTTGTCAGTCGGTGCCCAGATTCCCCGTATTGGTGGCCTGAGCACATTATTGGAGATATAACTGGTAGTCTATGATAAATGGCTGGTCTGTCCATGTATTAAAGGAGAACTATGGGGTCAGGGATTTCCCCATAGTTCTCCTTAGGGTAACGGGAGGACACAAACTAGCGTCCTCCCGTCACCCTAAGCTCAGTATACAGCGAGCTACAGCTCACTATACAGGTGAAACTCGAATAATTAGAATATCGTGCAAAGTTCATTTATTTCACTAATGCAACTTAAAGTGTGAAACTAATATATGAGAGAGACTCATTACATGCAAAGCAAGATAGTTCAAGCCGTGATTTGTCATCATTGTGATGATTATGGCTTACAGCTCATGAAAACCCCAAGAACCCCAAATCCACAACCTCAAAAAAGTAGAATATTACATGCAATCAATAAAACAAAGATTGTACATAGAACAATATCGGACCTCTGAAAAGTACAAGCATGCATATGTACTCAGTACTTGGTTTGGGCCCCTTTTGCAGCACTTACTGCAATTACTTTTGCACGATATTCTAATTATTCAAGTTTCACCTGTATACTGAGACGCCGCAGCCGGAACGGATCCCGACATCAATGTCGAGATCCGCCCAGCTGTGTGAGACGGCTGGCTCTGCCTATCTAGAGGCAGAGCCAGCTGTACCCGCCCCCTCCCCCGTCCGTTCCGCCAGTCAGCGCTTGCGGGAAGGGGGGAATCCAGCCACTTCCCTGTCACGGCAGAGAGCCGTGACAGGATCGAGAGGTGAGCGAACCTGGTATGTGTTCGCTCACCTCCCGATCTACTGAGCCGACCTGTGACAGTCTCATTGTCACAGGTCGGCTAGAACTATGAGGTGAGTGGAAAGCACTCACCTCATAATTCTCCTTTAAGCTTGAGGTAGGCTATAGCAGAGAGGTAGAACTCCTCCGCACGCCACCTGTTGTACAACTACGAGTTCCAATGATCATTGCAAGGCTGGCAGCCATGGGCGTGACCCCCAGAGGCAGAGACGTGATGGGATCTGTAGCTTCACCACTAACTGGGGTGCCGAAGTTGACTTCCCCTGGTATCTACACTGTTGCTTTTCAAAATGTTATTGTTGACCTTGCTTTATTGTGACATTTCCTTTTAAAGGAGAACTATGGGGTCAGGGCTTTTCCCCATAGTTCTCCGAAGGGTAACGGGAGGACACAAACTAGCGTCCTCCCGTCACCCTAAGCTCAGTATATAGCCAGCTACAGCTCGCGGTATACTGAGACGCTTCAGCTGGGATAGATCCCGACATTACTGTCTGGATCCGCCCAGCTGCGTGACTGACAGCTGGCTCTGCCTATCTGGAGGCAGAGCCAGCTCTACCCGCCCCCTCCCTCGTCCATTCCGCCTGTCAGTGCTGGAAGATCAGACGGGAGGGGGGGAATCCCTGCAGGGAGCCGTGACTGACAGTCACCTCTCTCTGCAGGTAGATGATCGAGAAGTGAGCCAGCAATGCTCTGTGTTTGCTCACTTCCCGATCTATTGAGCCGACCTGTGACAGTTTCATTGTCACAGGTCGGCTAGACCCAAAGCTCAGTATACCGCGAGCTGCAGCTGAAACGTATCCCGGCAATTATGTCGGGATCCGCCCAGCTGCGTGAGTGACCGCTGGTTCTGCCTATCTAGAGGCAGAGCCAGCTGTACCATCCCCCCTCCCCTGTCTGTTCCGCCAGTCAGCGCTGGAGGATCGGAGCGGGGAGGGGGGAATCCAGTCACTCCCCTGTCACGGCTCTCTGCAGCGACAGGATCGAGAAGTGAGCGAGCAGCGCTATGTGTTCGCTCACTTCCCGATCTACTGAGCCGACCTGTGACAGTCTCATTGTCACAGGTCGGCTCAGATTATGAGGCTGAGTGAAAAGCACTCACCTCACAGTTCTCCTTTAACAAATACCGATACCACTTTGACCTTTTCTGTTGCCCTCGCTCTGCAGTTCAATGGCTACGCCGGCAGCTTGTTCTCCAGTGGCCCGTACGAGAAGGATGACGAAGAGGCGGACGCCATCTATGCCGCCCTAGACAAAAGAATGGATGAAAGAAGGAAGGAGAGAAGGTTGGTAGTCTTTACTGTTCTCCGAGGCTCTTTTAGAGACCGTTCCCCTCACGTCCAGTCCTGCGGACAATGTTTTACTAGACATGAACATTAACATAGACTGAAATAAGAATGATTCTTCAGTAGGGGAAGGCTAGAACCTCTGTTTTGTCTCTGTCCCTGTAGTAGATGTCTCCTTCCTGTTTGATGAAACTGTTTCCACCTTGACAAGAAGCTAAATCTTTCTAACATGGATTGCACTATAAATCAGGCAGAAGATCCAATGATGTCTCACTCTGGTACACTTTAAAGGAGAACTATGGGGTTAGGGCCTTTTCCCCATAGTTCTCCTAAGGGTAACGGGAGGACACAAACTAGCGTCCTCCCGTCACCTAAAGCTCAGTATACCACGAGCTGTAGCTCACTATATACTGAGACACCGCAGCCGGGACGGTTCCCGACAATTATGTCTGGATCCGCCCAGCTGCGTGAGTGACAGCTGGCTCTGCCTATCTCTAGAGGCAGAGCCAGCTGTACCCTCCCCCGTCGGTTCCGCCAGTCAGCGCTGGAGGATTGTAGGGGGGAATCCTGTCCCTCCCGGCACAGGATAGAGAAGTGAGCGAGCGCCGGTATGTGTTCGCTCACTTCCCGATCTACTGAGCCGAACTGTGACAGTTTCATTGTCACAGGTCGGCTAGAACTATGAGGTGAGTGAAAATCACTCATCCTCATAGTTCTCCTTTAACCAGTAAGATCAGAAGATCCATTTTTTCTGTTATTTCTTGAGCGCACAAAGCCTCTCTGATGTGTAAAAGTCTTATGATTGCACTTGCTCTTGAAGTACCTACTTCTAAAATGTCTTTTTTTTTTTTTTTTATGGTGGCTTAAGGTGGGGGGGGGGTGCATGTAGCTTGCAGGCCAAAGCAACTTTGGCTTTGATGCCTCCCTCTCCAGCAACACATAATCTACTCTGCTGCTTTTTTTTTCAGCCACAGCAGTGAAGAAAACACATGGGGGCAATATCAAAACTGGAGCAGACAGAATCTGGAGCAGTTGCCAATGGCAACCAATCAGGCTCTCTCTTCAACTTGTTTGTTCAGTGAAAGAAGCTGATTTGATGGCATGCATTCCCCTAAATGTACTTCAGCATAGTTTCACTTCTCTTCTTCCCGTGTGACAGTCCTGGTGGTGCTTGATGATTGGCCCAGTGCTGTCACCTGTTGTCAGCCCTGTGTATGATCTGACCAATGCTACTTTGAGTCTTTGAATGCTCGCTGATCAGAGTGTCAGGGAATGAAGGAAAGTGAAGTGTCCTGTTTTTTTTCCGTTAGTCATTGAGCGGAATTTATCAAAACTGGAGCAGACAAAATCTGGAGCAGTTGCCCAGAGCAACCAATCAGTGTCTCTCTTCCAGTTTGTTCAGTTATTAATCTGAAAATGAAAGAGAGAAGCTGATTGGTTGCCGTGCACAGCTGCTCCAGTTTTGATAAATTCTCCCCATTATGTACTGCTCGGGAGGGGGGGGCTGGACAATAAACTATTGCTTTTATCTGCATAAACAAATCAGACATTTGGAAACAAAAGCAAAAAGAAGGCGCCTTCCCCAGTGCAGAGATATTTTCTTTTTGGAAAGGTAACGGTTACTCGCAAGTGCACGAGTAAAGTAGGCTTTTTAGTATATCGCCAGCGGGTCAGATTGATGTCCAATAAGACTGCAGACATAAACCGACAACTTGGCACATAAATAACACTTCCGACCGATGACCCGCCAGTCAGTAACTCCTGAAGCTAAACATGTTTTCAGGGGCCATTCCTCCTTCAGAGCACTAAATGCTGCTCACTTAGCTATCCTAGAAACTAAATTCCACAGCCAATCATCTGCCATCCCTCCGTTGCTGAGGAAACCAAAGGGCCAATGTGTGGAGGATCATGTGTCACTGTCTAGCCCCTGCTAGTGAAAGATCGAAATCCACCCAATCAAGGGAACCGGGTGGCCGATCCACGACCAAAGCAGACATTTGCTTTAAACCAGGGATGTCCAAACTGCGGCCCTCCAGCTGTGGTGCAACTACGAATCCCATGAAGCATCTCTCTCCGGGAGTCATGTCTGTGGCTGTGAGAATCTTGCAAAGCCTCATGGGATTCGTAGTTCCACCACAGCTGGAGGGCCGCAGTTTGGACATCCCCGCTTTAAACCATTCTTGGTGGGTATCTAATGTTTACATTTGCACAGCATGGTTTACTTTATTGTGTAATATTTTTTTTCTCCGTTCAACAGAGAACTAAGAGAGAAAGAAGAAATTGAAAAATATCGTATGGAGAGACCCAAAATCCAGCAGCAGTTCTCAGATTTAAAGGTAACGCTAAATAAATAACGCCTGTCTCTACACTACTAGGTAAAAACATCATATTTATTTTTCTTCATTGCTCATTGTTCCTGTTTCCTTCTTAATTCATCATTTGCATATAATTCTTCCTGTTTAGAGGAAATTGGCCGAAGTGACCGAGGAAGAGTGGCTAAGCATCCCCGAGGTTGGCGACGCCAGGAACAAGCGCCAGCGCAATCCTCGCCACGTGAAACTGACTCCAGTCCCCGACAGCTTCTTTGCCAAACATTTGCAGACGGGGGAGAACCACGCATCTGTTGATCCGCGACAGACGGTGGGTAGGAGCTCTGCAATCCTATTGCCAGGTTAAAGGGGGGCGGTCATACTAACATTGATATTGTAGCTTTTGGTATATAAGAAAGAAATAAACTTTTCAAAGGTAGCGCCCTTAAGTTATGTTTCCAGGTTCAGACCAGAGCTATCAAATCCCAATATCCCAGTTGGAAATTAAAGTGTATTTTAAATCAAAATCCTCTTTGCCAGGTTTTTGTGTGTCCCCACTGGCTTTAGAGTTGTCACAGGAACAGGCAGTGGGAATAAATCTTCTGTTGTTGGATATTTTCTTCCACTTTGGGGAACTTATTCCTCTTGTGTCTCTGACAGGAAGCGAATAGATATCTCCCCAATGGGACAGCCAGCCAAAATAAAAAAAATGTAATTGGTCTTAATCTAAAAGTTTTGGCTTCAATTAAATTTGTTTTGTGTTGTGTAGATTGCAGCAACAGTTGAGGGACACCCCAAGGCGGTTGGGAACAAAGCCAGGGAGTGGAGTGGGAAGGTTAAACAGCAGCATGTGACTACCTGACCTCACACCTAGCCTGTAACTGATTGAAAACCCTTTATTTAGGGAATCTCTTAACATGGACTTCTGGACAAATGGCTAAGTAGATACATTATATTTGTATTTGTGATTTACTGTTTCACTTGGCAGAAGATCTTACTCTGTTCAGCTGGTATGTCATTGAGACATCACTGCCAGTGTACCCAGGAAGATCACCACGATTTTACCACTTCCTGGGTTACCTGCTTGCTCATTGTACCAAGTTAATTGTGCTGATTTATTATTCATTGAACAAGACGGAGGTCAAATTTAGTGACACAAGCTGCCCAAATGGACAACAAAATTGGTGTCAGGAGTGTGTAAATCACAATGAAGAGTGTGTATAGCATCTGGGTATGCATTCTCCAAATGTGTAATTTAGCTCTTTTCTTGATGTTCCACAGTAATGGAGACTTCCAGTACCTACTATGTGCATCTAAACAAGCTCCAGAGTCCCCATGGCTTTAACAGACAGACGTGACCTACCACCTAAATCAGGGGTAGACAAACTCTGGCCCTCCCGCTGTGGTGGAACTACAAGTCTCCATGAGGCATTACAAGATTCTCACAGCCACAGACATGACTCCCGGAGAGAGATGCATCATGGGATTTGTAGTTTCACCACAGCTGGAGTTTGGCTACTCCTGAGATAAATTATAGGATATTAGGTTTTGGCAGACACGGCTTCTACTGTCAGCAAATAATGTCAATGTGGGTGACGGATCATATTTTATTTTTCGCTGCATTTAGAACACTATTCTGCTTTTCTGTACTTTAACACTGTGCTTTCTTCTGTTTAGCAATTTGGGGGGTTGAACACCCCTTTCCCAGGTGGCCTGAATTCCCCCTACCCAGGAGGGATGACGCCAGGCCTGATGACACCCGGCTCTGGAGAACTGGACATGAGGAAGATCGGACAGGCCAGAAACACGCTGATGGACATGCGGCTGAGCCAGGTGTGTAGCAAAAAAAAGATTGTTTCATTGTAGCCTGTATGTTCCTTTTCAATTCTTAAACCCCAAAATGACATCTGCAGCAGACAGATTTGCAGAACAACCAATAAGTTGACCGAAAGCAATTTTAGTTTCTCGTTTAAAGTGTATCTGTACCTCAAATGTAATATTGCAGACAACCGGTCCCTGCATGTGGTGGCTGCATTATGTGTTTTCTTTTCAGTCATTTTTTCCTTTTGTTTTAACCCAGTGATCCTGACTTTAGTACACTTCTTGTCCTAGGGCAGTGGTGGCGAACCTTGGCACTCCAGCTGTGCCAAAACTACAAATCCCAACATGCATCTGCCTCCGGGAGTTATGTCTGTGGCTGTCAGAGCCTTGCAATGCCTCATGGGACTTGTAGTTCCAAAACAGCTGGAGTGCCAAGGTTCGCCACCACTGTCCTAGGGTAATCATATTCACTTGTTGCCCTAAGCTGCTTGCGCCTGATATTAACTGCAGACCTACACTTTACAATGCCTGGCTTAAAAAGTATAGCAGAGGTCTTGGTCACCTGCCAGGCTTAAGCTGGCCATGCACCGTTAGAATTTTGGGCGATTCGGCTGGAATTCTACCCGTGTGTTGCATTGTTGGTACCACCTGGCTCGACAAACTTTCCCTAAAATCAAAGGAGCAGGCAGAACATGATTGGCCGAACAGCTGCAGTCACTGTTTGGCACCCACTACAATACCCAGCAGGGGAGGTTCCTCCATTAATGTTGTTTAGCATGGATCCAGATTTATCCAGTATGGCCGAGGTTTGGGTCATCTGGCGTATACAGTATTGTATAGGTTTTTGTCATTTGCAGTATGGCAGTGGATTCTCTCTCCTGCTTAGCTTATGTAGTATGGCACAGGTTATTTATCACCCGTCTGGCTTTTACAGTATTGCAGCAGTTTGTCACCTGCCTAACTCATACACTATGGCAGAGGCTTGTCCCCTCCCTGGCTTATACACTATGGCAGAGGTTTGGGTCACCTTATACAGTGTGGCAGAGGTTTGTGTCGCCTGCCTCTCTTGCGCAGTGTGGCAGAGGTTTGTGTCGCCTGCCTCTCTTGCGCAGTGTGGCAGAGGTTTGTGTCGCCTGCCTCTCTTGCGCAGTGTGGCAGAGGTTTGTGTCGCCTGCCTCTCTTGCGCAGTGTGGCAGAGGTTTGTGTCGCCTGCCTCTCTTGCGCAGTGTGGCAGAGGTTTGTGTCGCCTGCCTCTCTTGCGCAGTGTGGCAGAGGTTTGTGTCGCCTGCCTCTCTTGCGCAGTGTGGCAGAGGTTTGTGTCGCCTGCCTCTCTTGCGCAGTGTGGCAGAGGTTTGTGTCGCCTGCCTCTCTTGCGCAGTGTGGCAGAGGTTTGTGTCGCCTGCCTCTCTTGCGCAGTGTGGCAGAGGTTTGTGTCGCCTGCCTCTCTTGCGCAGTGTGGCAGAGGTTTGTGTCGCCTGCCTCTCTTGCGCAGTGTGGCAGAGGTTTGTGTCGCCTGCCTCTCTTGCGCAGTGTGGCAGAGGTTTGTGTCGCCTGCCTCTCTTGCGCAGTGTGGCAGAGGTTTGTGTCGCCTGCCTCTCTTGCGCAGTGTGGCAGAGGTTTGTGTCGCCTGCCTCTCTTGCGCAGTGTGGCAGAGGTTTGTGTCGCCTGCCTCTCTTGCGCAGTGTGGCAGAGGTTTGTGTCGCCTGCCTCTCTTGCGCAGTGTGGCAGAGGTTTGTGTCGCCTGCCTCTCTTGCGCAGTGTGGCAGAGGTTTGTGTCGCCTGCCTCTCTTGCGCAGTGTGGCAGAGGTTTGTGTCGCCTGCCTCTCTTGCGCAGTGTGGCAGAGGTTTGTGTCGCCTGCCTCTCTTGCGCAGTGTGGCAGAGGTTTGTGTCGCCTGCCTCTCTTGCGCAGTGTGGCAGAGGTTTGTGTCGCCTGCCTCTCTTGCGCAGTGTGGCAGAGGTTTGTGTCGCCTGCCTCTCTTGCGCAGTGTGGCAGAGGTTTGTGTCGCCTGCCTCTCTTGCGCAGTGTGGCAGAGGTTTGTGTCGCCTGCCTCTCTTGCGCAGTGTGGCAGAGGTTTGTGTCGCCTGCCTCTCTTGCGCAGTGTGGCAGAGGTTTGTGTCGCCTGCCTCTCTTGCGCAGTGTGGCAGAGGTTTGTGTCGCCTGCCTCTCTTGCGCAGTGTGGCAGAGGTTTGTGTCGCCTGCCTCTCTTGCGCAGTGTGGCAGAGGTTTGTGTCGCCTGCCTCTCTTGCGCAGTGTGGCAGAGGTTTGTGTCGCCTGCCTCTCTTGCGCAGTGTGGCAGAGGTTTGTGTCGCCTGCCTCTCTTGCGCAGTGTGGCAGAGGTTTGTGTCGCCTGCCTCTCTTGCGCAGTGTGGCAGAGGTTTGTGTCGCCTGCCTCTCTTGCGCAGTGTGGCAGAGGTTTGTGTCGCCTGCCTCTCTTGCGCAGTGTGGCAGAGGTTTGTGTCGCCTGCCTCTCTTGCGCAGTGTGGCAGAGGTTTGTGTCGCCTGCCTCTCTTGCGCAGTGTGGCAGAGGTTTGTGTCGCCTGCCTCTCTTGCGCAGTGTGGCAGAGGTTTGTGTCGCCTGCCTCTCTTGCGCAGTGTGGCAGAGGTTTGTGTCGCCTGCCTCTCTTGCGCAGTGTGGCAGAGGTTTGTGTCGCCTGCCTCTCTTGCGCAGTGTGGCAGAGGTTTGTGTCGCCTGCCTCTCTTGCGCAGTGTGGCAGAGGTTTGTGTCGCCTGCCTCTCTTGCGCAGTGTGGCAGAGGTTTGTGTCGCCTGCCTCTCTTGCGCAGTGTGGCAGAGGTTTGTGTCGCCTGCCTCTCTTGCGCAGTGTGGCAGAGGTTTGTGTCGCCTGCCTCTCTTGCGCAGTGTGGCAGAGGTTTGTGTCGCCTGCCTCTCTTGCGCAGTGTGGCAGAGGTTTGTGTCGCCTGCCTCTCTTGCGCAGTGTGGCAGAGGTTTGTGTCGCCTGCCTCTCTTGCGCAGTGTGGCAGAGGTTTGTGTCGCCTGCCTCTCTTGCGCAGTGTGGCAGAGGTTTGTGTCGCCTGCCTCTCTTGCGCAGTGTGGCAGAGGTTTGTGTCGCCTGCCTCTCTTGCGCAGTGTGGCAGAGGTTTGTGTCGCCTGCCTCTCTTGCGCAGTGTGGCAGAGGTTTGTGTCGCCTGCCTCTCTTGCGCAGTGTGGCAGAGGTTTGTGTCGCCTGCCTCTCTTGCGCAGTGTGGCAGAGGTTTGTGTCGCCTGCCTCTCTTGCGCAGTGTGGCAGAGGTTTGTGTCGCCTGCCTCTCTTGCGCAGTGTGGCAGAGGTTTGTGTCGCCTGCCTCTCTTGCGCAGTGTGGCAGAGGTTTGTGTCGCCTGCCTCTCTTGCGCAGTGTGGCAGAGGTTTGTGTCGCCTGCCTCTCTTGCGCAGTGTGGCAGAGGTTTGTGTCGCCTGCCTCTCTTGCGCAGTGTGGCAGAGGTTTGTGTCGCCTGCCTCTCTTGCGCAGTGTGGCAGAGGTTTGTGTCGCCTGCCTCTCTTGCGCAGTGTGGCAGAGGTTTGTGTCGCCTGCCTCTCTTGCGCAGTGTGGCAGAGGTTTGTGTCGCCTGCCTCTCTTGCGCAGTGTGGCAGAGGTTTGTGTCGCCTGCCTCTCTTGCGCAGTGTGGCAGAGGTTTGTGTCGCCTGCCTCTCTTGCGCAGTGTGGCAGAGGTTTGTGTCGCCTGCCTCTCTTGCGCAGTGTGGCAGAGGTTTGTGTCGCCTGCCTCTCTTGCGCAGTGTGGCAGAGGTTTGTGTCGCCTGCCTCTCTTGCGCAGTGTGGCAGAGGTTTGTGTCGCCTGCCTCTCTTGCGCAGTGTGGCAGAGGTTTGTGTCGCCTGCCTCTCTTGCGCACTGGGGCAGAGGCTAACCGGAATTTCAAATCCTTTTCAAATAAGTAAAATGTGTGGTTAACAGTTTTCAGCGAACAAAGGATTGAAGAAATCAGGAACTGACAGTACCGCCATTAAAACAGAAAAACAAGACTCTTCCCCTGACCTTGCCCTTTGCAGTATATTACATGAGACAAAAACTCATTTTCATTATTATTTTTGCTGTGTATGCATCCTTATCAGGGGAGTTATCATTATTTCCTTAGCCTAGAAATCCCCTAAAAAAAAAAACTGTGGCTGCCAGCTATGTATTTGAACAGAAGGAAATCCTGAAGTGAAGAAGAGAGACAGACTTTACTTCCAGCTCTGTAAAGAAAAACATACCCACTATCCTAGCAGACATGAATGTGACTTTCTCATCCCTAAATCTCACCTCGCACTATACAGTCTGATTGTACTTTCTCCTTTAGATCTGCCAACAACTATGTAGCATAATGGACTGTCTGATTGGATACACATTGATGACATAGATTTGGTAAAGCTAATGTTGACTGTACAAAAATTGTACAGTCCGATTGTATTAGATGTGTATGGTGGCCCTAAAGGTGCCCATACACCTTGCGATTACCGTACGATAATCCCAAGGTGTATGGAAGGCACGTCTTTTGTCGAACCAGCATGCTCGTTCGACAACTACGGAACGGGCCGGTGTGCGCACCCGCACACTGCCCGTTCATCATTGCGGTCATCGGAAGCCCGCCCCTCAGCTGGGCGGGCTTTCGATGATCGCAAGTACGATCTACCTGTCCAAGATGAGCAGATCGTAAGAGCTTTTAATAAGCTTACGACCGTCGCAAGACAAAAGTCTTGCGATGGTCGTAAGGTGTATGGGCACCTTAAGAAAGATTTATACCTGAGATAATGAGCATTGAGAGAGGCAGTGGGAATGACTTGATGGTGTTCTTTTTGACTGTGCTTGCAGACAGGTTTTTTTTTTTTTTCTGCAAGGTTGCAAGAAGACTTGACTGAATTGGGCAGCAGGAGTTATACTTAACTTGATATTCCCGCATATATTGAATTGTATTTAAACCCCAACAATGAGATTTTATTTGCTCCCTCTGCTAGATTTTGCTAGTCTGTTAAATACACCATTGAAAGATTTTTTTTCATATCTGTCTAAAGGTGCCCATACACCTTACGATTATCGGACGACAGCCCCATGCTGCCCCGATGATCGCAAGATTAATTTAGCCGTAATTAACTAAAAGCACCTGGACGAAATGCGGTAATTGATTTGCAGTATTTTCGTTAGCGCAAGTGCAGTGTAGATCGTACGACTTTGACGGACGGAAACGCCAGCAACCTTACGACAATCGTACGATCTAGCAAAGTTTTCAAACGTGCTTGACCGTCAAAAGTCGTACGATTGTACAGTAATGTCAGTCGGGCACTGCTATGCACACATAGATTATCGGACGAAAAGTCGATCGCATACGAAAATCGTCCGATAATGGTAGTGTATGGGCACCTTAAGACTTCCTGTCCTAGGGTGACAACACAGCTCCTTCATAGATGCAGCACAGTGAGTCAGTGTCACCCCAGACAGAAAGTGTGTTAATGAAAGGATCATCAGGGTAAAATCAGAGAAAAAAAAAAATCTAAGGACTTGTATGCTGCAATTTATATTACATTTTAGTTCATGGGTTTAGATTCACTTTAACAAGACCTGTCACAGACAGGGCCCTCCTTACCCTCTTGTCTTGAATTGTATTGTCATTGTAATGTCTTCCTTATATTTTAAAGCGCTGCGCAAACTGCTGGCGCTATATAAAACCTGTATAATAATAATCCCTAGGGAAAATGTAAAAGGGCTACAGCCTATCCATAGAAGCCTAACTGCTCTTGCAGTTTCTTGTTGGCCCATCATTGTGCAGGACAAGGAAGACAAGCTCTCAACAATTTTAAGGATTCTGAGGGATTTGGGAATGTAGCGTGCTATCGAAGATTGCTGCCTGTCTTTATTTGCTGGTGTTGCTTCTAGTATTTTGCATACACTTTAAATCGAGAAAGCGGAATGATAATATAGAACCTGTTTCCTCCTGCAGGTGTCAGACTCTGTGAGTGGCCAAACTGTGGTTGATCCCAAAGGTTACCTGACTGATCTAAACTCCATGATCCCTACCCACGGAGGAGACATCAAGTAGGTGTTGTGATTGTTGATGATGGTGTTCTATTAAATGTGTCGTGTGACTAACCTGTGTCCTATTCTCTCCTATAATCAGTGATATCAAGAAAGCTCGTCTGCTGCTGAAGTCTGTGCGAGAAACCAACCCTCACCACCCTCCTGCCTGGATTGCGTCTGCCCGTCTGGAGGAAGTTACTGGCAAGCTGCAAGTGGCTCGCAATCTCATTATGAAAGGAACAGAAATGTGTCCTAAGGTGAAGGCCCATATCCGATTTTTCATCATAGGGAACCGCCTGTAATTCAAGCTTTGATCATTACTTTTGCTATAATTTAAAGAATAACTTGGTTTAAAGAGTCCCGACATTTTCAGAGAGGTGTGCCTACCATCCTGCTTCATTTTAGTGGGGTGCTGCTTTAATTTAATGTGTAAACAGGTTCCATTGACTTGGGTTTAAAGCACACTTTAATTGCAAGCTTGCAGATTTGTAGGTGCTTTTGTATAGTGCTGATGACCATTAACAAGCCGTTTGACCTGCTTTGTGTTTCTTTAAATGCAGCTGGTCCTACTAACATCTGTTCATGTTGTAGGCGAAAACGGCTCAGAAGTACCTCTTGCACGCTTGCATTTAAATAGCCGTCTATTATTCAGGGAGTATCTAAGTACCCTTTCTGCTGGCTGAGCTCTTTTCCTTTACATACCTACTTAAACTTTTATTCAGCTCCTGGTTAGGGAGAGAAGGGAAATACTATAGCTGTCATTTGATTTACAACTGAGGCTGCTGATGCCACATCCAGCATGGTGGTGCCCAGCAGCACTCTCAGGGCTTTTGGTTGTATGCACAAGGGGGGGCTTTTACAGGTAAATGCATGAAATAAGTTAAATGAACATATAATCTTATAGGAGTGGTCTGGTAACAGGGTCTCATTACAGTTAAGGTGCCCATACACTGCTCGATTCTCGTGCGAGAATCGAGCAGTGTGAACGAAGACTTGCAACCGTTTCTACTGTACGGTCGCACGTCTTTTGTCGAACCAACATGCTCGAAAACCCGCCGAGAATCGTACGATTGTCGACGGGTTTCTAGCCTGCTCGTCCGATAGCTGCGGAACGGGCCGATGTGCGCACACTGCCCGTTCTGCATTGCGGTCATTGGAAGCCCGCCCCTCAGCGGGGTGGGCTTTCGATGATCGCAAGTACGATCTGCCCGTCCAAGGTGGGCAGATCGTACGAGCTTTCAATAAGCATACGACCATCGCAAGACAAAAGTCTTGCGATGGTCGTAAGGTGTATTGGGCACCTTTACTCTCATGATGCAATCGGATATTTCTGTGCTCTGCTTCTGCGTGTCTAGTTATAACTGTAATGATATAAGAGTACACGCCTTGTTTGTTGAGCTGTTATGTACCAAGTTTTCATGCTAACTTTACAACTATGACTGTTCTCCCTTTACAAACGCAGGCCATAAACATTTAATCTGTTTGATCTTGTTTTAAACAATTTGCTTGGTAATTATATTGACGATTTTAATTGCATATAAATGTAGGGCTCCCTCTACTCCAGCAGCACTAAGAAATCTCTATGCTAGAGTGGCTGAGCTGCATAGGCAGTTTGCCATTCCTTTTCACCTAACCCAATGTAATAAACATTTGTGGTTTGAGATGTTTAATTTCTCTTTTTTTTTTTTGTCTATGCCCACAGAGTGAAGACGTATGGCTAGAAGCAGCCCGTCTCCAGCCAGGAGACACGGCAAAGGCTGTTGTGGCCCAGGCGATTTGTCACCTTCCACAGTCTGTCCGTATCTACATCCGAGCTGCCGAGCTGGAGACTGACCTCCGAGCTAAAAAGCGCGTACTGCGGAAAGGTAACTGTACCACTATGCTTCAGGTGACTACAAAAACTATAGTTTTGCTAATATGTCCCTTTAGGTGTCAGTTACTTTTTCTGTTCAGCCAGTGTAATTTCCTGTAATTTTTGGCTTTTTATTTCACTGCCACAGTGCAGCACAAATTTTAAATCTGGCATGGCATTGGACTGCCTGGTATAACAGTTATATACTAGTAAGTCAAAGAATGTGGCACAGAATCTCCAGACCTGCTCTATGTAGCTGTATAGCAGAGAAAGGTTGGATATTACAAGACAGAAAAGTATTGCATGACTGCGCTTGTTAGGTGTGCAAATCTTTTTGTAAAGTTTGTGTTTTTACAATGTACATTTAGCTTTTTGGAGTTTAACTGTTTGGAGTTCTTTGCATTTTAGCTACCACGCTTCTTTCAATCTAAACAAATCTTGTTTTATCTGCACAGCTCTCGAGCACGTCCCAAACTCTGTCCGTCTGTGGAAGGCTGCTGTGGAACTGGAGGAGCCCGAGGACGCGAGGATTATGCTAAGTCGTGCTGTAGAGTGCTGCCCAACCAGTGTAGAGGTGAGACTTAATCAGGTTTATTATGTATACACCGCAGTGAGCAGGCAGTAACCCAAAGCTACCACTCAGAATTCACTTAAAGAAACTACAAGACAGATTTTGATTGGTTACTATGACTTAGTGCTGGGTTCCTTGTAGAGTTTCACATTTTCAAGGCAGGAGTTTGGTGCAACTGGCGTAGCACATGCTTCTAACCATTGTGTGTCTTTTACTAATACTCTTGAAGACACCCACATGCAAAATACAAGCAATCGGGTGGCTCTACAGCCGCTTGGACACTTATATTTAAGCAACCATTGCTGGCTGTTTGAAATTTGAGCAGTTGTCACGCCCATGTGCGTGCTGGACGGCGCGCAGAAGCGGCGGAGAAGTATATTTTAAAACGCCCACCCGCATCAGGAAGGCTCCCGTCTGGCAGTTTATGTAGGGATGCTGGGCGGGAAGCAGTTAAAGACCTATCCCAAATAGTTTTTCAGATATTGTAAGGAAATGTCAGGACGTTAAAAATCTGACCATGGTTGCAACATGTTTTATATGGAACTGCGTTGGTGAAACATTCTTCACCTGCTGAGATTACAAAATTTGAATATGCAATGCTGTGGTTCATATTCTGTTGACTTAATGTTATTAAAACCAGAAAAGAAAGCAAATAATCTTCTAGCCACAGTTTGATTCTATTATGCGTAGTCTATTTGTTCATAGTTAGATCTGTTCCACTAAAGATGCATTTGAAAGATTACTCCAGAATACTTTTTGGTGTTCAGGTGGGTACATTAACATTTGGGGTCTGTATGGAGATCCATCAAAGCCACTGCAATGTGCGCGCTCCCTTCTCCAGGGTCTACAGCCAGATGTTAAGTCTCTTTTTCACAGCTCTCACTTAACTCCTACAGTATATGTTGCTTTTTATCCCATACTTTTGTGTGGAGTAGAAACTGAATTACGAACTTTGACCGTTCACTTCTGTGGGAGTTGGGGGACTGAGCTGTGAGACTTTCTATAAGCTGTTCTGTGCACGTACAGAAACACGGCACGGAGAGACTTCAGTATTAGAGAACATCTGCTCTGCTGACCTGATTTTGATGGACAGCTGACCACCTCATTCTATTTCTGCTTAAAAGTGTATCTGCCCCAACAAAGCAGAAACATTTTTTTATAGATGTTACAAATAAAGAAGTTGCAAGTTTTTATACTTTTCTGCTGCTTCTTCAATCCAGGAATATGTGGGAGGAAAGGCTAGCAGGAAGTATGTGAAGCTTCTGCATGCATGTGCCCTGAAATGTGCAGGTGCTCATGGGACATGTGTTCCCAATGTCAGGCTCTCTGATAGAGATTGTGAGCGTGCTTCTTGACCAGAAGTTCAGTGAAGCACTGCTACAGGGACAGGATGCTGCAGACATTTCTGCAAGGTAATCTAAACCTTAAGAAGCAGTGTACAAGCAAAACTGAATTGTGAATTGGGTCTATTACTACTTTACATTTTTTCGATTTATTGTCCAGTCATAATAAAATTTAACAATATCCGTGTTCTGTCACTTTAAGAGCTGCATTTACAGACACAGGGATTAACTGCATTACATTCTCAAGCAGAGATTGATATTTGTATTTGTTTTTCTCTGTGGGCTAGTTGTGGTTGGCCCTGGCCAGGTTGGAGACCTACGAGAATGCCCGCAAGGTCTTGAACAAGGCTCGAGAGAACATCCCCACTGACAGACACATCTGGATCACAGCTGCTAAACTGGAGGAGGCCAATGGAAACACACAGATGGTGGAGAAGATCGTGGACAGAGCCATCACGTCTCTTAGAGCAAATGGTGTGGAAATCAACCGAGAGCAATGGATACAGGTAGGCTTGAATTATGCACGGGGGAATATGATCGTGAATCAGGGATATAGGCTTGTGAATAAACACAGCTGTGCATTATCAGCCTGCTGAGTGTTTGGCTGGAGTTGGCAATCATTGATCTTCAAAATTATAAGCTCATGACTGTGTTTTCCAGAACACCAATTTATTAGATTGTAATCATTGCAGTATAGTATATACTTTGGGATTGGCAAGGTGGGTATAGAAAGCGACAAGCAGGTTGGCTCTATTTGCTATGTAATTTGCTGCGATAATATTCTAAACTTGATTATGTAATAAACAAAATGTTGTAACAAAGTAATCCTGGATGCTTGATCCATTGTTTTGTTTTTCTGTAGGACGCAGAGGAGTGTGACAAAGCTGGCAGCGTTGTGACTTGCCAAGCCGTTATAAGGGCAGTCATTGGAATTGGCATAGAAGAGGAGGACAGAAAACACACATGGATGGAGGATGCCGATAGCGTGAGTCTTTTTTTTTTTGTGTTAAGTGGATTTTGTGTTAAAATCTTAGAAGACTTCCAAGTCATTTCCACATACAAAACAGGGTCTCTTTATAACTTTGTCTTGCAGTGTGTATCTCATGGGGCACTGGAGTGTGCCCGTGCCATCTATGCGCACTCCCTGCAGGTGTTCCCCAGCAAAAAGAGTGTGTGGCTGCGAGCTGCCTATTTTGAGAAGAATCATGGAACAAGGTTTGTGGGGTCTAGATGATAAAATAATTCTTAAATCTTGTGTTGTACATTTTTTATTTTTTTTACTGTCTCTGACCACTTTAAAGCATGCTGGTAGTGGACGGGCTTTTCTACTTGGGCTGTGGTTGATTTTGAAAGAGAACAACACTTATAAGACATTGCACACCTTTTGATACTTGAAATGTATTAATTTATAACCAAAAGTTCAGTTGGGCTTTAATAGGTTTCATGTGTTAAAGGAGAAACAAAAGGCTCATTTTTTTCTCCCTCTGTCCCTACAGGGAGTCCCTGGAGACCCTATTGCAGAGAGCTGTCGCTCATTGCCCGAAGGCTGAGGTCCTGTGGCTGATGGGAGCCAAGTCTAAATGGCTGGCAGGTGATGTGCCAGCTGCTAGGAGTATTCTTGCCCTTGCTTTCCAGGTGAGTCCTGTCACGGCTGAAGGTTATTTTGGTATCGCAGCTGCCACAATTCGAGTAGTCACAAAGGTGTTATGGAATTTCTCCAAACATTTATTGGGGGACACATTAAACCTCTGGGGTATTAGCGCTACCTCTTGGAGGATGAGCACTAGGCAAAAAGCAGAAATGGTATTGTTCCTTTTCCTGTAGGCTATACTTGTATGCGCAGGAAGAGTGCTATATTAAGGAATATTTAAGTCCAATAACGTAATATATTGCATCTGAATAGTTTATTTTTACAGCTGTTGACACACCACCTGTCGTAGACTGACAACGTTCACTCACTCCACTGTATCAATAGAGGAGAGGCACTGTCACCCTAGGACAGGACTACAAACACCACCTGTAGCTCTGAAAGAATTGAGTTGGGTTGTTGCACTTCTTGAGACGACACTGCAGAGAACATAGGGCACTGATAAGACTCCAGGTTTTTAGAAAAAATAACCCTTGCAATTCATCTATGTTATTGCTTTACAAATTGATGGGCAGTAGAGAAGGTGACAACTTGGATGGACTCGGTGTGCTGCTTTTTGCTCATAGACCAAAGAGTAGTTGGCGAGCATAGCAGTGGCTCAGGGTATGCAGTATTGCATGCTCTAAATAGTGCTGTCACCCTGCCTATGCAATACAACTAATTAAGTTGGCAGAGGTGAGGGGATAACAAATGTATGTGCAATATTTGAGAAAATATTTTGGCTTGTAAAACACGCTCTGTGTGTTTCGATTGGTTGTTTAGCTCTGTCTGAAATTGCTATTTCATTTTCTTTTTTCAGGCCAACCCGAACAGTGAGGAGATTTGGCTGGCTGCCGTGAAATTGGAGTCTGAGAATAATGAGTACGAGAGAGCCCGAAGACTGCTGGCAAAGGCTAGAAGCAGTGCTCCAACCGCCAGGGTACGCATTTTTTGGAAGGAGATACTGAAGATCTGTATCTGTGTGAAATGAAAAAACGAAAATCTAGCAGAAAGCACTTGGTAAATTTAGTGCATATATATGCAGAAATATTAGCAATGGCTTTGTGAACATCCTGGTCAAATGATCAATGGGTGTTCACTGATCAGAGAAACCTTCCACAGCTGGTTATTGATGAGATGCAGCTGTCATTAGCACAGGTGTGGTCTTCAGAAGTCTCCCTCACTTTATAGTTTCATTATGACCCTTTCTGGAAGCCTTCCATTTTATTGATCTGATCTCTCCCCCCCTAATTCAGGTGTTCATGAAATCCGTCAAGCTGGAATGGGTTTTGGGGAAAATAGAAGCCGCGCTCGACCTGTGTGAAGAGGCCCTGCGTCACTATGAGGATTTCCCCAAACTCTGGATGATGATGGGGCAGATCGAAGAGCAGAGGCAGCAGATGGAAAAAGCAAGAGAATCTTACAATCTGGGGGTGAGTGCCGACACCTGCGTCTGTCTGCAGACTCATGATTTCCAGGTCTTTGGAGAGCTCAAGCTCCTCTTAAAGGGGAATAGCAGGTATAGGTGTGGAGACACTCGGGGCAGAATTTATAGCTTTCTTTCCACATTTAAGGCCTCATTCACACGAGAATCGTCCGGCACGTACAGCTCCTTGCTGTGTGCACGGCTGTATGGGGCAGCCCCCGGGAAGGACAGGTGCTGCGTGTGATTAGTACGCAGCCCCTGTCCTTCTCTATGGGACTATGCGGCCGTACGCCGCCCTACGCTCACCTGCCCGTCCGTGCGGGTGAGCCTACTCGTACGCTGACAGGATGGATCCTGTCTGCGTCTGAGCCGGGACACCCGTACAGACCTATGCTTGAGGGGAGCGTAGGGCGCCGTACAGCTGTGTAGTCCCATAGAGGAGGGCAGGGGCTGTGTACTAATCACACGCAGCACCTGTCCTTCCCTGGAGCTGCCCGATACGGCCATGCGCGTAGCACAGAGCTGTACATGCCGGCCGATTCCAGTGTGAATGAGGCCTACAGGTAAAGATTGAAGAGGGCAGTAACTGATGTGAAGTAATAGTTTATAAATCACTGCGTAAATTGACGGCACTATATAAATATCTGTAATGGGGACACTGGGAGAGGGACTTTCTTGTTTTTACAGCAGTTAAGGTTATGTTATATTTTAATTTATTTAGATTATATTAGGGAGCAAAGTTCTGGCAGGACACTGAACTTTCAGTAAACTGATTCAGCATGGAATGAGTGCAGCTGTATTTCCTTTAATATATTTTAATACCATATTAAAATAACCACACGTGTGTGTGCTTTTTGTTTTTGTTTTTTTAACTTTTCTCTAAACCTGACATTTTAGCTGGAGTTTATGGATCGGGGGTCACCTGACATGGTGGTTGCCAGCATGTCCTGTGATGGGGCAATAACAGTCTCCCACTTTCTATTACCGGTGACCTCTGCCCCTTTAACTCGGCACACCCCCCCTTTTTATTTTTTCTTAAAAGGCACATTAGTCCAGTGGTGGGCAAACTCCGGCCATCCAGCAGTGGAGCAACTACAAATCTCATGAGTCATTGCAAGTCTGACAGCCACAGGCATGGCTCTGAGGCAGATGCATGATGGGGATTTGCAGTTTCACCACAGCTGGAGGGCTGGAGTTTGCCCATCCTTGCTCTAAGTCCTTTGTGGCTTCATAGTGTTTGCCTGTTAAGTGGCAGCATTAGGTGAGAGGCACAGCGGTCATTCCGCATTCAGACAATTACTGTATCTTCTACAACCTTACATTGATTCTAAAAAAAAGGTTATCGATGTTGCCTACAGCTACTTGCTGGTTATACAGATGATAATGCAGCTGTGCTGTAATCGTATATCTCTAAAGCTGGCCATACACCTTACAACCATGGCAATGTACTTTTGTCTTGCGATGGTTGTAAGGTAATTCAAAAAATGTACAATCTGGCCATCTAGGACAGGCAGATCTTACTTGCGATCATCGCAAGCCCGCCCCGCTGGGGGGCGGGCCTCCGATAACTGCAATGCTGCACGGGCAGTGTGCGCTTGCGCCCCTTGGCCCATGCGGCATTTGTCTTACGAGCAGGCCACAAACCCGCCGACAATCGATTGTCGGCGGGTTTTCGAGCCTGCTCGTAAGACAAAAGACATGCGACCGTACAGTAGAAACGGTCGCACGCCTTCCATACACCTGCCAATTATCATATGATCGCGGGATTTCCAGCCATTATCATACGATAATTGTGGAGTGTATGGGCACCTTAAGAAAGAATAACTTCCAAAAGTCAATTGCATTAAATTATAAATCAAGAAAAGAAATGTTCAGTTCTGGTTTAAAATTCAGTCAAATCCAACGTAGTCTTTGCACACATATAACCTTCCACACAACAATCTGTCCAAGCTGCTCTGCTTCATATGATTGGTGGATTGTCTCTCTACCTGCGTGACTAGCATTCTTGATTTACCATTCTCTAGAAGTGATTTATTTCTATGCACCTTTTTTCTTTGTTGCAATATCATTTTCAGTTTGTCTTGTCTCAGATTCTGTTTTTCTGATTTTACTCTTTTAGCAAATTGCTCGGGTCCGCAAAACTGTATTTATGTCCTAACATTGCTTCCTTGTTTTAGCTGAAGAAGTGCCCACATTCCATCTCGCTTTGGCTTCTGCTTTCCAGACTGGAGGAGAAGGTGGGCCAGCTGACCAGAGCCCGGGCTATCCTGGAAAAAAGTCGTCTGAAAAACCCCAAGACTCCTGAGCTGTGGTGAGATTGGCTGCCCTTATCTGCCTGTTAAATCCAATGTGTGCTTTGATGGATTGTAAAGAACACTCATTTGGGCCTATCAATAAAAGCGTATAGTCCCTGGGACAAAGTAAGGGAGAATGCATTTTAAGTTGGTGCCAGACCAAGAATAGAGGAGAAATCTTAACTACTTAGAAGGCATTTCTCTTTTAGGGCCAGTTCACACCACAAAGAGTGCGTTCCAGAGCGTTCGGCTACTGGAACGCAAACCGGCCGCCTCCCTGTTTTCAGTGGCGGGAAGTGGTGTGGCGGTGCATTTAAGTCAATGGCACCCCACCCACAGTGCGATCACCCAAACGCGTGGCACATTAGTGCCTGCTTTCTGGTCCACTGTGATCTGCAAAAATGCTGCATGCACTATTTTTGCAGATCGCACTGGACCGGAATGCAGGCACTAATGTGCCACATGTGCGGGCGGGGGGCTTGGCTGCAGTGCCTTTGACTTGTATGCCCCGCCCCTGAGCGCGGAGAGCCCGCCGGTTTGCTTTTTAGTGCTTTCCAGAGGCCAAACGCTCTGGAATGCACTTTTTGTGGTGTGAACTGGCCGTTAGAGAGAGACACTTGGTGGAAGTAAAGTGTACTCTGTGCTAATTGCTTCACCACAGAGTGGCCAGATATCCAATATAACGGTCCTCATGCTCTCTGATTTGTTAAGCAGAGAAAACTCTCTGGAGCAATAGAGGACACGCTGTGGCTCGCATTTTATGTATGGGCTGTGAAATGGCGCTATCATCCCCTATTAGTAGGAGGTTTACACCTTGTGCCAATCTCTGTAGCATCGGGCGTTGCTGCCAATTCAGCATATTTTTAGGATTTGAAGGGAGAAGAAAAGAGGACCTCCAACATTGTGTTGAGGTGAGCATGCAGCTGTCAGAGATGAGAGCTGTAGCAGTGAAATTGGTGTTTTCTCAGGCATGTAACCCCTAAGAGCTTGCCGTAGGTAAGTCACAAGTGTCTGAAACGAATCATAAACCCTTCATCAGGAAAAAAACATTTACGTATCTATCTCAGCTCTTCATTGAAGTGTTTGGTCGGCCTTTTTTGTTTTTCAGTGAAGTTGGCTATTCTTCCTTTCACCTATCTGCTATTGAAAGCAACAGATTTGTTTGTGTGTATATGGATGGATGGATGAGCATTTCAGAATGGTTAGCTTGGCCATTTAACGGCAGCACAGGTCTTGTCAATCACAGCACTGCTCAAGCACATGTGTTTTAATGCAAAGGGCTGCGTTTGACTTGCTTTGCCTGCAGTGCAAAAGCCACTCAATAGAACCTGCTGCACCCAAAACAGGTTAAATGCAGCCTCTGAGCTGTCATCTACACTGTACCATTAAATAGGAATCTGCTGACCTGTGTTTGTGGGCTTTGAACGCAGAAAAGACAAATCTACATGAGCCATTCTGTTGTGCTGAACATGTCCTAGGGTGGGGGACTTGCTTTTATCCCAGAAAAATGAATTTGGCAGAGATGGGTTACCTAACATTGCCATTGAGGTCAGTATGAGTTGGTTATGTGGCTGTCCTCCATTTGCAGGCACACATCCCCTTATTTTCAGTAAAACCATTGGATCCCATTTCTCGGCTATCTTTAGGTCAGGTAGAATGTTTGCTGTGGAGTCAGGTTTGAAATGCAATATATACACTTCATCTTTTATCTTATGAACAATTGATCCACTAGATCTCATTAGTTAGCTGAAACATTGGTGACTTTAGGTGTAAGTGAGCTTCCAAAGAAGCACTCGGTGTAATGCATGCCTGATAATCGCTCCTTTCTCTGCAGGTTGGAGTCCGTACGTCTGGAATTCAGAGCTGGGCTAAAGAATATAGCAAATACACTAATGGCAAAGGCTTTGCAGGAGTGTCCTAATTCAGGTGAGACCTACTGCAGGGGGACTTATTGATGGAATAATATCGGAGAGATGGGAAATAATTCTTGCTGCATGTGCAAAGCCTCTAGTTATATTAAATAGTAAACTTTTCTTCTCTACCATTTGCCAGGAATCCTCTGGGCAGAAGGCATATTCCTAGAAGCCAGACCACAAAGGAAGACTAAGAGTGTTGATGCTCTCAAGAAATGTGAACATGACCCCCATGTACTATTGGCAGTGGCCAAGTGAGTATCTGTCCTTCATCTCCTTTTCTTCATTTAAAGAAAAACAAAAAAACTTGACTGCTTTAGTAACATATTATCTATAGTTAGTGAAAAAAAAATAATCTTCACACAGGTGCGTGACCGTGCAATCTGCAATGTATTACTAAGGAGTTCATGGTAACTCGCCTTACCAGCACACCACAATGCACATTTATGAACTGTTGTGCATTGAGCTGTACAGCCAGCCCATTTAAAATAAATGGGCGTCACTAATGCGATGTGCCATAATGCACAAAAACATGTTGGGTTAAAACACGGCATAGTCTGAATAGGCCCTTATTGTAAACAGAAAACGTTTTATCACCCACTCCAACAATCTTTTTCCTCTTTTTCTCACCCTCAGGCTATTCTGGAGTGAGCGGAAGATCTCCAAAGCACGTGATTGGTTTCACCGCACAGTGAAGATCGACTCTGACCTTGGCGATGCCTGGGCAACGTTCTATAAGTTCGAGCTGCAGCACGGTACAGAGGTGAGGAGCTAGACACCGATTACACCACTTTCATTCCATTATGTAACTTAATGGTCCTTTTAATGTGTGGCTATATTTCCATATCCAAAAATATAGTCCGGCTGTACATGTTTAGGACTAGTGTTCAGTATATGGAGTCTTGGTTGTTCAGCAACTTTGATAGGTATTGGGACAAACTAGAACCAGTAGTTGCCACTACTGAGCTGAAGCCAACCCATTAAAGTTATTTCTTATGGCTAGTTATGTTGGAATATATTAGCTGTGAACACCAAGTGTTTGTATTTGAATTCACTTGCAGTTTCCCCTAGTGTCAGCCCTGCATGCTGCTATTTGCACCTTATGAAAAGCAGAGAGCATTGTGAAGCCATGCAGTCAGTGTGTGCTCAGCATGGCACTGCAGAAAACATTCCATGTGGTTTGTGTGGGGGCTGGTCACGTTACCTTGTGACCAGGCTGTCCTCTATTCCATATTCATTTTGGATGGGCTTCCCTTGCTCCCTAAGCACACAAAGCATTGTTCAGCAAACCCCAATGCTGCAGCCTGTAGTAAGACCATACCATTGCTTTATAACTGGCCTTCTTAGCTTTCATTACTGGAAGTACAACGTATACAGTCTACCTCCCCTATCCTCCAATTTATTAGCACATTTATGTACTTTTTGTTTTGACGTCACACTTTTTTTTTTTTACTTGCAGGAGCAGCAGGAGGAAATCCGTAAGCGTTGTGAAAATGCGGAACCGCGTCATGGCGAGCTTTGGTGTGCCGATTCCAAGGACATCGTAAACTGGCAGAACAAAATAGGAGAGATTCTCGTCTTGGTGGCTTCCAAAATCAAGAATGCATTCTGAGGCAGCCATGTCTATGGAGATGTCATCTCATGTCGTCTGATAAACTCCCCACCCGTGTATTTTATTTTTTTTATATATATATAGTTGGGGGCTGGATGCTCTATTTAAGCCCCTTTATTAAATTTTAAGGCAGTGCTATGGGGGGGGCCGGTAATCCTTGTGGTTTGTGTCTCAGAGCCCAGGTAGTCATTTTTTTGGATTTTCTGTGAAAATTCTGAAACGTGGGATCCGCTTTGCTTACAAAAACGACGGACAATAAAACTGTAAATGGCTTTCTCGTTTTAATTCAGCTTAGTGACCACAAGGTGGGGGCAGAGTACCGTTTACCCACTTTTAATAGGCGGAATGACAGATGATTGCAGGCGAACCTATGTTCTCTCACTTGACAACACTTTTTTGTGTCTGATGTCGTATTGTGCTGTTCATCTAAGAGCGGGTAGAGACACCCTTTTATTTGTTGTTTCTGGTATTTTGCTGTAAAGTTCATCACCATAAAATTTGTGTCTAATCAAATGGTGTATGTGATTTGCAAAAGATGCTTGGTTATGAGAAACTCTACCAGAGGCTTAATAACCAACATGGGTTCTTAGAGTCTCGGTTATCAAGGCTGAAAAAACTGTACACTTTGGTTTAACTTAGTATACATGATGTCAAATACAAAGTTTATGATTGGTTGGTGAAAGCTAAGAAACCCAGGCATGTGTGTATCCCACTCCGTCTCCACTGTTGAGGATTCATTCTCTTGTGGCTGACCATTGTAACCAGGGCGGGAAGTGGTCAGAAATCAAAGATGTTGTCACTTGACCCTGGAGGTGAGAGGAATCTTTGAGTGGGGATAGCTGTTCAGCCAATAGGATTTGCTTTGGAAACATTTCATCTTACGATCTGTTGTGTCTCTGGGGCAGGAAGTGACATCTCCCCAAGGGGACTAAATCCATGAGCCCATCACACTCCAAACCGCTTGTTTCCAAAGAAGATCAGTCGGGGGGGTGCTGCGGTGATCGACGGATGGCAACCGTCACATAACAGTAGAACTAGGGACAGCGGCACACCAGTATAAACGTGAAGCAAAAGTCTCATTTATGGAAGAGGTGCGACATATCACAGAGATGCGGCGACCGTTTCGTGGTCACACAGGATCCCCTTCCTCAAGCAACGACATGTCATTTATTGAAGAGGAGCGACATATCACAGAGATGCGACAACCGTTTCGGGAGTCACACGGGATCCCCTTCCTCAAGCAATGACATGTCATGTCATTGCTTGAGGAAGGGGATCCTGTGTGCCCCCGAAACGGTCGTCGCATCTCTGTGATATGTCGCACCTCTTCAATAAACGAGACTTTTGCTTCACGTTTATACTGGTGTGCCGGTATCCCTACTTCTATTTCCCCAAGGGGGACACAAAGCAAAAAAATAACAACAACCTGTCATTGGCTCTTAACTTTCTCGGTAACCTTGGCACTCCAGCTGTGTTGAAGCTGCCAATCATACTTTCAGGAGTTGTGGCTGTTGAGTCTTGCAATGTGTCATGGGACTAGTAGTAACCCCAACAGCTGCCTCATGGGACTAGTAGTAACCCCAACAGA
The DNA here is from genome assembly GCF_000935625.1 of Nanorana parkeri. Lineage (NCBI taxonomy): Eukaryota > Metazoa > Chordata > Amphibia > Anura > Dicroglossidae > Nanorana > Nanorana parkeri. The sequence continues at coordinate 3,751,218 of NW_017306285.1, read as the reverse complement.
TGGAGTGCCAATCTTGCCTACCCCTGCTGTATGCTATCCAAAACTTGTGGCTCAGTTATACTTTAAGCAGCCTATTTATAAAGTCTGGCAGTGCAGTTGCTTTTCATTTTACTATGTTTTGTCTAATTGCAACCTATTTCTCTGCAAAAATCTGATTTCTGTGAATGTAAACAACAACAAAAATGGACGGTTGGTCAAAAAAAAAAATATCACACCACAGTCTTTATCTTCCCTTCATTCAAAACGGTGGCGTAAATTGTCAATGACATTTTCTGGGTTTTCATGGTGCAAATAAGCTGAGCCGCTTTATAAATGGGCAGAACTGTCAGTCTTTTTGGTTTATGTAAAATCAACCACATAATGAATGCATCTGACTATCAGGCTTATTCTTGAGGCACGGGTAGCCAAACTCTGGCCCTCCAGCTGTGCTGAAACAAATCCCATGATGCATCTCTCTCCGGGAGTCATGTCTGTGGCTATGAGAATCTTGTACTGCCTCATGGGATTTGTAGTTCAACCACAGCTGGAGGGCCAGAGTTTGGCTACCCCTGCTTTAAAGTGACATTAAACCCTCAGATTTTTTTAACATAAAACAATACTGTAATGTGTGCCTTACTGTAATGCATGGTTGTTTCCCTTCTCTTTGCTGCTCTTCCTTTTTAAATCCTCATGTCTTCTCATGCTCTGCAGAACTTCTGTTTTGCAGCAGACTGCCTTGTCTCTGGAATGGATACATGGTGTCTGTGTATAGGTTCACAACCTGAGCAAGCACTACAGGAAGAGGCACTCAGCTGCAAAGGGAAGTTCTCCCCCAGCATGAGAAGAGATAAGGATTTAAAAGGAAGAGCAGCAAAGAGAAGGGCAACTACCATGGATTACAGTAAGGCGCACATTACAGTATTTTATGTTAAAAAAAAATCAAAGAGGGTTTAATGTCACTATAAGGCAGTGTAAAGAGCAGCAGTGATGTGTAGAACAGAGCTCCTCTTGTAAGTCACAGACGCCTGCTTTGCTGATATAACTGCCATTGCTCAGCTCTCCTTTAAAGTATATTTTGTCTGTATGCCATGTGGGAACATTTCTCTTCACTTCCTGTCACACAGAGACAACAGGAAGTTGGAGGGGATGTCACCGGAACAGGTTTAGGCATTGTAAGAGTCTCCTCCTTTTTCCTGTTCTTTTTTGACAACCCTATTTCCCATCGCTTAATGTACAGGAGACGGTGGCCACCAGGACCAACAGGGAAGAGAAATGTCCCCTTTGCTATTTCTTCTGGAAATGCTAATTGCCTGGCTCTAACTTCAAAACTGTGTCCCCCTACTTGCAGTTATGTATGCATGGCTTTATCGGTACCAGGTCTGTGACAAAAACCTTGCTGGACACAGTTGGCCCAGTGTACTAGCCAGACAACTTGTAATTGGCAATGATGACCCTACCCAGTGTCAGGGAACAAGCTACTTTAAAATGCTTGTCATTTGGCTTTCATGCTCATCCAATGACATTACTTTTTACATCACTAAGTCAGAACCAGTATGCATGACAGGAGGAGTTTCTGGCAGTGACTCGGAAGCGATAAAGCCGGAGACGGCAGCGAGGCATCTCGCCTTTTCTGAAGGAAATAGTACAGGTTTCTTTCAAAGTGGAAAAGTGAATATTTGCATTGTTATACGGGACATAAGTGTTACTCGTTTTACCCGCTACTCCGAAAATGTACATTGTCTGCAAAAACCGCACTGCACTTCCTGGTATGTGACTGTGCCTATACACTCCTGAGTCTACAGCAGGGCCTGGCAAACTCACCCTCCACCTGTGATGCGGCTACAAATCCCAATAGACATTGCAAGAAGCTGACAGCCACAGGCATGTCTTCTAGAGGCAGATGCATGATGGGAGTTGTGGTTTTACAACAGCTGGAGGGCTGCAGTTTGCTCACCCGTGGTCTATAGCCTGATAGTTGTGTAACTGTAGTGTGAGATCTAAGGTACTGCTGCTTCTCATTGTTAGTCTTAGGAGACGCCACTATTATGCTGTTCTCCTTGCTGGAGCCTCTGACAGGTGGACGCAAAGCTCTGTCTCTATCAAGATGGCCGCCTCTACACCTACCCAGTGCAGAACAAGGCTTGGTAAGTGTATAATGCAAGCGAACCACAGGCAATACAAGTGATTTTACCTGCCTTATTGTTGGAGGGCAGCAGCAGCTTCCAGAGCTGAGGTCTCTTTAAAGGACTTCATGTAATGTATACATTACTGTTCCCTATAGATCAGGGGTAGGCAGCCTTAGCACTCCATCTGTGGTGAAACTACAAGTCCCATGAGGCATTGCAAGACTGACAGCAGCAAGCATGGCTGATAGGCATGATGGGATTTGTAGGTTCATCACAGCTGGAGTGCTGAGGTCGCCTATGATATAGATACATATGTCCATTACACAATTGTTTAAAGCAGGAGTAGGTGACCTTTCACTCTCAAGCTGTATTCAAACTACAAATCCCATGATGCCTTGGTCTCTGGAAGTCATGTCTGTGGCTGCCATCCATGCAATGCCTCTTGGGATTTGTAGTTTTGCCGCAGCTGGAGTGTCGATGTTACCTAGCCCTGGGTTTCAAGTGACCCTGCTTTTTTTTTTTTTTAAATGTAGCTGCTGATAAAAGATGTACCTGCTATTACATTGATGGGACAATCCTCTCTCTGCTGTCCTAGTACCAACAGAAGGTAATGGGAAACAGTGTACTGTTTTCTGTGGAACCAAAAGGTGGGGGACATTTTGACAAAGGGATTCTGACCTGTAAAGTCAGCCTTTTATCCTTGATTGGGGACACCTGTTCACCTCCCCCAGAGAGATTTCCTCACTTCCTCCTTTTGTTTCTGGGACAGGAAGTGAAGGGAAATAACTCCAACAGGACACAGACCAACAAAACAAAACAAAAAAAATATGATGGTCTTTTTAACACTTCTCTACTGGAGACACAAAAGTCTTTTGGTTTTAAGAGTTATTTTAAAGTGGACTTAATCTCTCTTCTAAGTATCTTTCATCCCATTCTGCTGCCTCGTCTCCTCATCTGCTAATAATAATATCCTTATACTTTCAGTAGCCCTGCTGTGACAGCAGAATGAAAAGCAAGAGGTTCTGCTTGCCTGCCAATCGCCTAGACCAGGGGGTGAGGCACAAATAAGCCCTCCAGGGGTGGTACTACAAACCCCCGGGAATCGTGGCTCTCAGTCTGCTAATGCCTGCTGGGATTTGTAGTTGCACCACCTCTGACCTCTACCTTTCAGGAGATGAAATCATTAATGGTCACCTCCTAGATTTACTTTCAGGTCTTCACGGCAGTCATAGTAGGCCAGGTGACCAGAGCCGCTGATTGGCTGGCTCTCCCAAAAACAGCTTAAGCCCACTTTAATCTGAGGCTAGCGTCTGTATGTATGAAAGGAAACCTGTTCAGTATTTAGATATGAGAACTGCCATTGCTGAGTTTCTGAAGCGGTCTGCTTTGTAAATGTTCCTCCTGATCGGAGTCTTTGCCCTGCAGCAAGCATACAACAGTGAGGTCTGATCTCCATGTTCTGCATACTGTTCAGGTTGGTGGCACACTATGTCATTGTCATGCAAGAGACCACCTCAGAATGAACAGGCATCCACAGTTGTTTTCTCTCAATGGATGGCCATGTTCTATTTCTGCCTCCCTGTGCTTGCTCTAAGTCAAGGGTATGCAAACTCTGGCTCTCTAGGTGTGTTTTAAACAACAAATCCCATCATGCCTCTGCCTCTGGAAGCCATACCTGTGGCTTTCAGGCCCCATTCACACTGAGCGATTTATCGCAGCGATATCGCTCATATTTCCACGCGATATCGCTCTATGTAGCTTCTCCAATCCATTTCAATGGAGCTGTTCACATCTCGCCGCTCAATATCGCTTGTAGCTCGTTGCTCCTTCATGACCCTTTTTTCGAGCGATTTCGAGCGATATTGCTTCTGATTGCATACAGCCCAATAGGAAAAAGTTGCACGATGTCGCGTGACAAGTCGCTCAATATCTCTCGTCGCGCAAAATCGCGCTATTTTCATGTCGCTCAGTGTGAACGGGGCCTTAGAGTCTAATGCCTAATGGGATTTGTAGTTCCTGCATGGCTGGGGTTTGCCAACCCCTGCTCTAAAAACCTGTCATTGCTCGGCTAACAGTTTGACTGAAAACACCGGAACGTACCTACATTAACGTCTGTCCCTATTGGTAGGTTTCTTACACCTAAAAGTGTATAAATCTGACTTCTCCATGGAAGACCCCATTTCCCTGGTTCTGCAAGGCCCAAAACTGACTCTATTTGTCCCAGGGGTAGACAACCGCAACACTCCAGCTGTTGTGGAACTACAAGACCCATGAGGCATTGCAATAATCTGACTGCCACAGGCATGACTCCCAGAAGCAAATTGGGATTTGTAGTTTGCCGAGTTTGCCTGCCCCGATCTATCCTTTTTCTATAGTGTAGCCACTTTTCCTTGTAATACCGCACATCTGCCACTGGGTGGCGTAGCGTTACACCAGCCCGTGTGACATGCACTGCCAATTATTTGTCAGGCATGAAGAGAAGAACCAACATACGTGCTGAAGCTATAAATGTGGCTTTGTTTGTGAGCCTGGGGACAGCTGTATGTTGCAGAATTGGGGGGGAGGCGGGTGACATGGCTTTCTGGAATGCCTATAAATTTCTATTCTGTCTCCATGTCACCCCTGTGTTTTCATTCCTCTTTAATCCCTTCTACTATATAAGGAAAGTTTGAGCTGGAATATCAGCCTTGTGTAACCCTGTTACTGTCATGCGAGCGTTAACCCCTTACCTTACAGGATGGGGCGTACCACCGCTGACTTCATTGTTGTAGACTGCGTGTCTTCGGCTCAGGCCTTGGCACTGTACATTGCAGCATTGATTGGCGGAACAACAAGTCCCAGCATGCTTTGCTTCCTGTGCACACCAAGGCTTGTAAGTTACTTAGCTTGCGGTAGTTCTGTTTCATTGCACAGATGAAAGCACACACAGGCCTGAGGCCAGGACCCCGTGTCTTCAGAAATCTCACTGACAAGCTAGAGCAGCATCTCTCACCCTTTAAAACCATGCAAAATCTCGAGGCACCCCAAATGTGATCCCTCCAAAATCCATACCAGACCCTTATCCCAGATAGGGTTTTACTCATGCAAAGACCGAGGTGGGGTTCCTGCCTTTACATCAGGGCCCCCCTTTCACAGCAGAGTGCCGCTTTACATCAGGAACCCTCCCTCACATTTGGAGACCCCCCTCCTTTGAAATCAGAATCAGACTCATTAGGGACCCTCCTTTACATCAGGAGACCCCCTCCTTTTAAATCAGGGTTCCCCCCACGCACACTACTAGTCCCCCATCAGATCAGAGTCCTCCCTTTGACATCAGAGTCCCCTTTTCTCATATCGGGAGCCCTCTTCACATAAAAGGAATGATGCACCCCTGAGGAAGCTAGAATGCACCCCACAGGGCCAGAGCACTCCGGTTGAGAAGGGCGGAGCTAGACCGCTCGTGTTTTCTGAGATCAGCAATGGCAGCTTACATATATTCTTCTCAGCACAGGTTTCCTTTGAATGCGATGTAAACCCTGTCCCCAAAAATCTCATATCAGCTTTCACGTGTCAGTGTCATTTCAATGTAAATGTGAAGCTGTTATTAGAATGACCCCTGCTGATCCTGCCAGGAAGACCCTTTTTCAGGCACTTCCTGTTATAGGGTGACAACACTTTGTCCCTGTCCATGGGCTTCCAATGGAGACTACATGTGGCCCTGTCTAAGCACATTGCACAGGCATAGTTCACCGTTGTCATCATCAGTAGATTTGCTGTAAGCAATCCCGTGCAGCCATTGCTGGAACGCATGTAGACAGGAAGTAGCTGCAAAGGGACTGCAGGAGATCAACAGCACTGAGGTGTAACAAAGGATTGAGAAATGTAAAAGAGTAAGAGAATGGCAAGTGTTTATCATACACGGTGCTTTAGCAAACTGAATGTGGTCCAATTAGGTTTACGTAGACTTTAAAGCTGAACTCCGGGGCAGATGTAAAAGACAGAAAATAAATAGCTCTGTATTCATTACGCAGCAATTACCTGAATCCGACCTGCTATCAAGCCTCTCGCAGTCCCTGTACAGAAGAGCTCAGACCGGGAGAGGGAGAAGCAGCACAAGGAGCTAGTCAGGTCGGCTTCAGTGCAAAGAGCATGCTGATAGGAGGAGAGACAGATGAGCTCATCATCCTTCTGCTTCTCCTTTCACTGTCCAGTCACAGGCTCAAAGAGGGACAAGACCTGTAAGTGTTACTGAACTACAGCAGAGGAAAAGAATCAGGTCTCCAGCCCTGCCGGTCAGTGCGGTGATGTGTGTTAGAGCTGTATAAATCTCTGGACTGGATGGACAGATCTTACATGTGTACTGTGTACCTGGGGTTCAGCTTTCAATGCACAACTTTAAAATAATGACGATGATGCGGCCGGACTCTTTTAAAGCCCGTCTGTGACGTTATGTCGCTGCTTTATTTTTCAGATACCGAGTAGCTTCCAACCGCAATCCCGGGCCAGGTAACAGTGGCATTTCGGCCGTCCAAGAAGCTTCCGTGCGGCTGCAGGGGATGGATTTGTACGCATCAGCGCAGAGACTTCTACAACCTGCAATAGTCAGACAGTGACCCCGATATCAAAGTGTGGGACAGGTGATCAGGTATGGATGGATGGATACTGTAGATATATAGATATGGGATCGATGGAAGGAGATAGATACACTATATTGCCAAACGTATTGGGCCCCCCTCCAAATCATTAGATTCCGGTGTTCCAATCCCCTCCATGGCCACAGGTGTATATAATGAGGCACCTCGGCATGCAGACGCTTCTACAAATATATGTGACAGAATGGATCGCTCTACGGAGCTCAGTGACTACCAGCGTGGTGCCGTGATAGGTTGTCACCTGCCATTAAAGTTAATGTGCGTGTAAAGGCGTCCCAATACTTTAGGCATTATAGTATGTGTGTGTGTGTAGAGAGAGAGACATTAGATAGATAGATAGATAGATAGATAGATAGACTCATACTATAGATAGATAGATTTTTGGCTTTGAATACACTTTCACATTCAGCCCATTAGGATTGGAGAGAGATGAAACTATGCAGTTGTGAAAATATGGAACAGCAAACACGTACTAATCATATAGAAATGACATTTGGGTAAACACTTCCACAATCCTTTATCCTCAATGAGGATAGAACGTGTTTCCTTGCCACGCTCCTGCTGACCTCCGATGTCTCTCTGTCACCAACTTTGCCCTTCTGTAGCACTTAGCTAACCCCCCCTAGGCATTTATTTTTTAGTTTGTTTTTCTCGAATCTCAATCGGGTCTCTGACCTCATCACCTTTTCTCCCGCTCTCCATATTTCCTTCTTCCTTCCCTCCCCTCCGGCATAATTTCTTCCACATTCGGTCACCGGCAACCAATAGGTTTATCTCCCATAAAACTCCCTCCGGAGGGGAGGGAAAAAAAAAGCCTCATGCACTCTCGGCGAGCCTCGCGGATATTAAAAATTCAGCGGGAATAAATGCAAACAGCCAATCATAGCGACCGATCGGATGTGGATCGGCGCTGGAAAATGGAGAGGAGGGAGGTTTTTGGGATAATTGGTTGATAGGAGCCTCCCAAAACGGTTACTCCTCCCGGCGTGATCTGATATGATGGTGGTGGAGCAGAACAAGAGAGATGAAAGCCATGCCTGCTCTTACCTGCATTAGCCAGAGAAGTCTCTTCTGTGCTCCTCTCTGATACTACTTCTCTGTCCTCATGAACAAGCCATGTCACATGCCATTCTACTGTCCAATCAGATTGCCCTTAATGGCCACTGAGGCAGAACTTGAAGGGCCCATTTACATCTTTGCATTGTGATAACATGACATGCATTGCGGCATTTTGGCACCACATTGCACTAAGGCTTTCGTGAGCAAGTCGGGCCCTCCAGCTGGGCTTTAACTACAAATCCCAACATGCCTGTGCCTCTAGGAGTCATGTCTGGAATGGTCAGTCTTGCATTGCCTCATGGGACATGAAGTTCCGCAACAGCTGGAGGGTCGGAGTTGCCCACCCCTTTACTAAGGTGCAGCACGCCACAATCCATGGGCGATTCCGAGCACGTTAAGATGCGTTGGCGGCCTTTTATTTCAATGTGCTGCCTCATCACAACCCACCTAAAGCGTGTTAGCAAGCCA
>NW_017306285.1:3742164-3742896 GCF_000935625.1 Nanorana parkeri | reverse complement strand
CACCCCACCAAAAGCGTGTAAACAAGCCATAAAAATGTAAAAGGGCCCTAAAAAGTTTAAACGTGAATATTATTAAAGGCTATACCCCCGCCCCCCCCCTTCCCTCCACCAGGAAAGACTCATAAATGAGGATGGCCGTGTTTAGACTATGTAGCCATTTTGCATTCACATTTTGCTTGCCGTTGTTCTTTTATTATCTACAATTGTCATTCTGGGTTGTAAACAGATACCGCAAACTTCTACAGCTGACTAATCTTATTTTTCTTTTGCTGAATAGGACCTGCCAGGAGGACTTAAAGGGAAAGTCCGCATTTATGGACTGACATTCCTGATGAGACAGCTGTTTAAGGATCAAGGTCAGTGACAACACTGATAAACAAAAGTGAGGAATGCAGCATTTGTCTCAAATACGCATGAGCGATCTTCCCGTGTGCGTGGCAGGCTCCCACGTCTTACCTGCAACCCGAGTTAAAGCACAACTCTAGCTCAGCTTTCTTCATTGAGTTTTAGATCGCACGGGGAGAGGTTAGCAGACCATGCACTGGTCCAATTTCAGCCCGAATCCTGCTGACCCGGCCAGAATGTAAAATAAAAAAGCTTCTATGTTCAGTTGTGGTGTATGCGAGGAGAACAATGGACCTCACTGGACAATAGTACCTTATGACCCTTGTTTTCCCATAAACATTAGATTGAAAGAAGAATTGAAGAAATTAACCCTTGCAGTGGGGCTAA
>NW_017306285.1:3741694-3742026 GCF_000935625.1 Nanorana parkeri | reverse complement strand
ATAACCCCTGGCGGGGGGCTTACCCCCCCCCCCCCGTGGCGTCACGCAGGGGGTGCGGCCTGCTCCCAGGTGACACCAAAATGACTGAGTTATTTTGGTGTCACCTCCTCTAAAAAGTCGGGCTCTCGGTCATGGAACGAGAGCCTGACAGTTTCAGGAGAGATGAGGGGACCCGGCGGCATACCGAATCCCGCCGGGTGAATGTCCCCTCCTCTCTCTGCCGGCGTCCATAACTAAGATGGCTGCCTACAGGTGTCAATTAGATAACTGCACGATGATGTCACGGCGGGGTGTCACCGGGTCTCCGCTCCGGGTGACACCCGGCCTCGGGA
>NW_017306285.1:3731887-3741660 GCF_000935625.1 Nanorana parkeri | reverse complement strand
TAGTGCAGAAAGGAAGAAATACTCACCTGATCCTCGTTCCTGCGGCAGTGACAGCTCACCTCTCTCCCCCTGTGGTATGCCCTTCGACGTCCTCACGGGTAATGCACCTGCATTAGACATCACGGGGGGCTTAGACCGCCAGAGCCCAGGGGAGAAAAGGCTGCGTGGATCGATCTAGCAGCCAGGCGGGACCGAAGATCAGCTGAGAGGGGAATTTATCGAAACTGGAGCAGACAAAATCTGGAGCAGCTGTGAATGGCAACCAATCAGATTCTCTCTTTCATTTTCAAATCTTAACTAACCAAACTGAAGAGAGAAGCTGATTGGTTGCCATGCACAACTGCTCCAGATTTTGTCTGCTCCGGTTTCGATAATTTCCCCCCCTCTTGAGTATTTCCTTTTTTATTTTCGCCTCCTAGACAAAATGGGCACTTAACCCTTGCAGTGCTGGAGTAGCCCCCACGGCAAGGGTTCATATTTAAAGGTCCTGGCGTTCTTCTTGAATTGGTTTTCAAGTTAAGGTGTGGCGTGCGGCGCAGAAGACGGGCTCTTCTAAGGACTATGTACTCGAACTAGGCCCAACGTGACCTTATTCCCACTCGACACTCTCGGGACACTTTCTCTGCCATCTGTTTGTGTTGAGGCAAATCCGCCTTATCTCCGGCATCGTAAAGTTGCAAAACTGTGAGCCGTGCGTTTAGATTAGCGGCCGTACTTCAAGTTAATGTTTCACCGCAGGGGTTGCATGGAAAAAAACCAAGAGAGACGGCGTGATTTACTGAAAGCGTAGCAATGTTATGCACACCGTCCATCGTTTGTTATCGATTAGGGCGGCTTTCCGGCTGTAAGGTGGATTTACAGCAGCAGCAGTATAAAAGTATATGAAACCAAACAACACATTTCTCTTTTTTGGTCTGTTAAAGATGCATATGAAAGCGTCTTGTGGCAATATATCTGTGCAAAAAGAAGCTGTTGATCCTGCCAGAAATCTTGTGAGCTGGTCACTTCCTGTGCTATCTGCACCTGCTGAGCTGTTATCGGTTAGCATTGTTCCCCAGGTCACTTCAGTGGACTACCGAGCCCCTCCCCATCCATGTCATGTGTTCTGTAGTGATAATAAACTTCCTGTCCTAGGGTGACAATACTGCTGCTCCATAGATACAGTATGATGAGTGAGTGTTGTCACCCTAAGGCCCCATTCACACTAAGCAACATACCTTTTGCAGCGGATTCGCGCGGCCTAAGGCCCCATTCCCACTAAGCGATTTATCGCATTTTTGCAGCGCGATATCGTGAGAAGTCGCCGGCCAATGCTATTCAATGGAGCTGTCTTAGCTCCATGTCGCTCGTCGCCCGTTGCTCCAGCAGGACCCTTTTTTCGGCGGATTATGCGCAATTTTTCTATTTTTTAATGGAGCCCGACGGTGAAGGTCGCGCTACCGTCGCTGGAGCGTCACCCCGAAAGTCGCGCTATCCCGGCCGCGCGGATCCGCTGCAAAAGGTATGTCGCTTAGTGTGAATGGGGCCTAAGACAGGAAGTGTGTTACTGGCAGGATCGTCTAGTGAAAACAAAGGCAAAAATAAAAGGGCGCATTTAACAAATGAAGCTTACTGATTGGAGGAGAGAGAACAGACATGACCTCACCAGGGAGCTGCTGCTCCTTTACCATCCAATCACAAAACTGAATTGCTTTGAAAGGGGGGAAAAGTAAATGGTCAGGACTTTTGTATAACGTCTGGATTAGAAAACACAATTACAGTTTTTGGTCATGGAAGATGATGCCTACGTAGGGATGTCCCCATAATGCGGCAGCCCCGTCCCAATGAGATGCCTCCTGAGGCTACCACCTCCCACCCTGCTAACCATCACCTCCCTCCTGGCTGACAGCTCACCTGGCCGCCGTCTCCCGCCCCGCTAACATCTCGGCCGGCCGCCGGCCGGCTTCTGCCCCCCGCTAACAGTTCAGCCAATGGCTCAGGCGGCGTATAAGGTAGGGACGGCCCTGTGCATACGTATATACGTATTTATATTGTGTATTTAGTGTAGTAGTGAGTGACGTAAGGGGTCAACTAGAGGAACCATTGAACCCAGTGACACAGGAAATCTACATTCAGTTTTCCCAGAGGACTTGATCAGTGGACTCGAGCAATGATCAGGACCAAGGACATGGACTCTCCCAGATGTGTCGGTTTCACAGTGAACTTCAACAGGGAATTCCTCTCGGCGGTGCAGACAGCGGATAAGGTAAGTATTCACTATTTTAACTGTTTGGGTTTTTTTTTTAATGGCAGAGTTGCTTTAAAATCACCCTATGACCTTAAAAACCACTAGAGAGCAACCTATGCATAGAAGAAGACCCAAAAGGTCCTAGTACATATTCTAATTTTAGTGGTGGCCAACCACGGCGACCCCAGAGGCCATCAAACACTATACGTAAATACCGAGTATGGGCACCCTGCCCACCCCTTGTAACTATAGTATAAAGCGCTTCACAAACTGTTGGCGCTATATAAATCCTGTATAATAATAATGTGCCAATCATTGGGCCCCTTATTGGGTTGCAGATGGGGGTGTAACTGTGCTTGACAGGACATTTTCAGATTCCCTTTGGGGCACACTGAAGGGCCAGCCAGTACACTGGGAGTTCTGTTCTGTCTCCTTATGGCACATATTTTACTACTCCTTTGTTAGCTTCTTGTGTTTATGAGCACAGGTTTGACTTCTGTATTGTTATGCGGCAAACCGTAGACACAGGGAAGGATGTCCTCATTCAAACTATGAAAATGATGATAAGCGTAGACAGCTTTTTGGGTTTCAAGCAGATCTAAACCCAATCACTGAGAATACATATAAGCTCACTAACATGTTCATTTGATTTTACAAGTTTTCAATCCTTTTAAATCTGCAGTTTCTATTAAAATAATACCTGGTGATCCTGCCTCGAAGGTCCTTGTTCAGGCACTTCCTGTTATAGGGTGACAACTGTTGTTCTTTTGTGTTTTTCACATGCGCCCCTTTGCACAGGCATGGTCCACCAGTGTCACTATCGGGAAACTTTGTAATATTCCCTTTGATGTACCCCAGAATCCAACGGGTCCTGGAACAACAGGTGGATGGCGCCACAGTATACACTCTAGAACAGTGGTTCTCAACCGGTGTAACCTCGGGACCCACATTTCTCCTTGGTTGTTAAGTCACGACCCAAGTTGCACTGCGATGGAACGCACGGCATTGCGGTACTGCGCGTTCCGATGTGGGCGCTAGAACTGTGGGTGTGAGATGCATTTGGGGTGCCACACCAGAATGCACAGTAGGTATGATTGCGTGGTACAGTGCGATAATTGCATGGGCTTGTGCGATTAACACACTGTACTAGTGTGTATGGGCCCTTAAAAACACTGACAGACACACACACAATCTAACACACAATCTCACACACATACACACTCCAAAAATGGTTTTCATTTATTTAAAATTCAACCAAGTCACCCTACCTTAGGAGAACTGGAGTGGATCTTCAGTCTGGGGTCCAGTGTGCGATGCTGTGCTGTGATGGAGCTCCATCCATATGTGCGTTGCTTGTACAGCTCCCTCGCACACCCTGTAGAGGTGGCGGGAGGCAGAATGTGACATCACTCCGTTCCAGGCACCTCTACAGGACATGTGAGAGGAACTGTAGGCAATACACGTATGGATGGAGCTCCCTCGCGACCATAACCCAAGCCCACCCCGACCCAAGCTGACACTCGGCACCGGGCAGCATATTTTGAACGGCTGCTCGGCGTGAAAATTTACAGTGCTGCTCTAGGGGGAGGCTGAGGAGCCTCTCACCTAGAAAAGTGGAAGGCACGCGGCGACCCACTGAACATGAGTCACGACCCACTTTTGGGTCACAACCCACCAGTTGAGAACCAAGGGTCTATAAGATATGTTGTCCGCACATCATTCTGCTTCAGAATGTCATCTTTATTCGTATTCCTTTAGTATGACATGTGAATGCAACGTTTCGGAGCATCACAGGACCCCTTCGTCAGGCAAAGTGTCCACAAAGGACAGTTTGCCTGACGAAGGGGTCCTGTCAGGCTCCAAAAACATTGCATGCCATGCTAAAGCAATACGTCTAAAGATGACATTCTGAAGCAGAATGGTGTGTGGACAACATATCTTCTAGACTATCAGGAAACTGGTCCAGAGCAATGATGTGCAGCCAACACTAGAGTGAGTGCATGGTGACAGTTAGAGATGGAAAGAGGCTGTGAGAGATCAGCATCACTGAGGTGCAAAAAAAGGTGACAAAAAGTTGTAAACAGGATTTTATTTAGCGAAAATACATAAAACATTTTCCAATTTAGATGCTTTGCACTACACTTGGCAAAACAGCCAAACTCACATGCATACACAGGGGGGGGGGGCGCACATTGCCTGCCATGATATAGATGGATGGGCTCTTAAAAGGCCGTTTACCTGAGCCATTTTAGAGATGTCCAATGAGCAAAATATGAGCCCTGCTCACTGGACACAATGAGCCTCTGAAAGGCTTATATAAGCAAAAATGGACAAAATAGATACATGGATTATCTGTCCTACAGAAGAAATTGTGAAAGGTGGTGCAAGAAGATCAGCCTTGGTTTGGAACATAAACCAAACCTGGAATGTCTATTAGATTATAGGGTAATCCCCTATATATGTTTCATTGAGGTCAGCAAGTGCATATGAAGTTTCTCGTTGGATACCGATTTGTTTTTGTTATCCTCAGGAATTTGGAAATAGAGTTGATCATCGAAAAAATAATCCTTTGAAGGACGGACAAAGCAAGGTATCTTCAGAAGGAGTCCAGTAATGTAACCCCCAAACAAGGACACAGCAAACGTTACCCCAAAAGCGGCAGCCTGCCCCAGGGCTTGGTCTCTTGCCGTCCATGTGTTCCCATTTCCAAAGACTTCCATAATGGGTGGCTGGTCCGCCATATTACTGTCATTAAGAATCTCATGTAGGCTGAAGCTGTACGTTTCCACAGGTCCTAATAATATGACCAAAATGCTGCTTAAAGTGCCGACAATACCTGGTAAGCCGTGAAGGTTGTGAATTCCACACTGGTCTTGAAGCTTGATCTTTCTGGCTAGGAAAGAGCTGAAGTATTGGTATCCAAGTATGCAGAACATGGCAGCCAGACAACCTACAGCGAATGCCCCTCCAGGGCTGATCAGGTCTGCAGTGATTCCAATGGCCACCCCACCAGCCAACGAAGCATTTTGAAGATGCACCAGGCTTATCCTTCCTCTTCTGTCTATCAGGCTGGAGAGAGCGAAGGTGACAACTGTCCCAGAACTCAGGGCAAGGAATGTATTGACAATGGCGCGATGTTGAGCCTCTTCAGTTTTGGCCAAGACGGAATTGAAGCTCGGCCAGAAAATCCAAAGGAAAATAGTACCAAGGAAAGAAAGAAGATCAGAGTTTGCAGTTGTGGCCTCTTTTCGGTGAGTATTTCGTAGCTTAGGTTGGTATAGAATTTGGGCCACTCCTAAGCCAAAGTAGCATGAGAAGATGTGGATGGCAATTGTCCCTCCAATATCAATAACATGGAAATATTTGTTGATGAGCCAATCATTGACCACAAAAAGTGGAATCTCCACGGCAGAGAACAGCAGCAACTGGACATGACTGGCCCTTCCCATAATGGCCCCAACTGATATAAGAGTCGTTACCGCAGCAAACTCCGCATCAAGGACATACTCCAACCTCAAGTGTATCTTCCCTTCTTTGTAGTGATAGAAGAAGCCTTGGACAACCAAAGACCACTGAATGGCAAAGTTTGCAATCAGAAAGTTGAAGGCGATCCCGCCAAAGCTGTAAAGTTTCATAAACGACAGCATGAGACCCAATCCAACGAACAGCATGAGGTGAACATCTTTAAACATGGGGAAGATGGCGGTCAGGTGGTCTCCTTTCGCTTCTGTCCCATTGTTGAAAGAAGGTCTACTCGAGTGGTCTTCATAAGTCATAAACAAGATGAATACTGCCACAAAGGCCCCTTGAAAAAACAGCAGGAGGACGGGCAACTGGCATCGCAAACTTGGGGAGAAGACAATGGACATTCTGCATGAAGATGGAACCTTAAGAGCACCTCAATCCCGGCAACCAGCAGAACATATGATTCTTGTGTTTAACAACAGCCAAAAGTTACCTCTTGCCAATTGGTCGGGTCTTGCATCCAATAAAGAGACTGCTCTGCTGTGTGCGGTGACCTTTGTACTACAGTAATATACATTGTTTAAAGATTACCTTTTATTAGTATGTAACAGGCTGCGTTTACATGCAGGTCTTGTTATTTAACGCAAGGCTGAGCATCCAACTCCTCTAGGTCTAGGTCATATGTAGCCAACAGCGCAACATGTTAGGACTTGTAGTTCCTTAACAGCTGATGGGAAAAAACAATCCAAGCCTTTTCTAGGGCTGATACCTTTAACTAATTAGATGAGAGTTAGAATCTGAAAACGTTTTTAAAGCCAAAACCTCTTTTTTTTTATCTTTGGCTAGAGTTGTGAAGGGTTAGGATGCCTATCAGGTCAATCAGATCTTCTGTCTAAGTTCCCAATGGGGAGATTTACTCTATTTGTCCTATTAACCATTATCACTGGTACTGGAAGTGAGGGGAAATTCTGAGGTCTCTGCAGAACTGATCTGCAGATCAGAGAGTAAATCTTTCAACTGGGACGCCTGTCCTGCTGACATACATCTAAAAGGGGGATTTCCTCTCACTTTGTGCCCAAAGGACAGGAAGTTAAAGGAAATGTCCCCAATGGGACAAAGATACATCAGGGGGGGTAACCGTTCCCAAATGAAAAAAAAAATAAAAAGTTTGGGATTTAGAGAAACTTAACCAAAGGCTTTAGATGGTGCTCAGACCTTTTTGCCACAACCTGGGAAAAAAGATATTAATGGGAATTTATCAAAATTGGAGCAGACAAAATCTGGAGCAGATATTTGCACTGCAACCAATCAGCTTCTCTGTCTCATTTTCAAATCTTACCTGAACAAACTGAAGAGAGATGCTGATTGGTTGCCATGGGCAACTCCACCAGATTCTGACTGCTCCAGTATCGATAAATTTCCCCCAATGTTGTCTTTGTTCCATAAACTCCCATATGAAAGTCCCATACTTCCATATGAATCAGCAGGAATGGGTTGACCAGGTGACAGTCATCGAATATCTTTGGGCAAAGTATCTGCAGTCAAAGGTCCCCCCTTAGTAATCTACAACTTTATTGTTTATTTACATATAGGACAAACTGGTTTATCAGCATGTGGGGGACTTGTCTGCTCTCAGATGGTGTGCAAGATTATGTTTTATTGTGTTTATGCTACACAGTAATGACTGTTTCTTTTCAATCTGAACTCCGGCCTTCCCTTCAGTCTTGTACGGTTGTACCGGCTCCTCTACTGGACTGGAATTGCTTCCTCTGATTTCACTGCACACTGGGAGCTTCTCATAAGGTGCATTAGAAGCTGCAGCAAGTCAGACAGAGCCTGCCCGGAGGACGTACTGCATCATCTAGGCCTCTCCTCCCCAGTCTGCCTGCCCCTGGCCTGCCCCTTTCATTCATTGCATTTCAATTTTTTCAATTATGGTGGTTCGGCATCACATGTAGGTTTTACATAGGGCGGTCTGCATCCTAATACAGCCTGCCTAGAAATGCCCATGCCTCCAAACCGGCATGCATCCATCAAGGCATTTTAAAATTTGCATTGTTACTCCCAAGAGCCACAACAATGCTTGCATCAGGTCTGAGGGCTCTTAAGAGGAGCACTAAGGCAAGGTGCTGTGATGTGTTCAGGAACCTATGTACAGCACCCTGCCGGCCCTTCCTACCAGCCATGATCTGTCTGCATTATACAGAGACCCAGTGATGATGTCACTGAGTATCAAATTAAGTATGTCATAAAAACAAAAAGGTTTTATTCAAAAAAATCAGCTAGTATTTTGATGAGGGAGTGGGGGGAGGACAAAGTAACCAGGGAAGGAATATATAAGTAGATTAAACTTCAGCTTAAGCCCTTATTCACACTAGAAAAGGCCGGCACGTACAGCTCTGTTCTGCGTGCACGTCCGTATCGGCCACTCCCGGGAAGAACGGCTGCTATGTGTGATTAGTACGCAGCCCCGTCCTTCTCTATGGGACTACACGGCCATAGGCCCCCCTACGCTCACTTCAAGTGCAGGTCCGTACGGTGAGTGTTTCCTGGCTCGGATGCAGACAGGATCCATCCTGTCAGCGTACGGGTACGCTCACCCACACGGACGTGCAGGACAGCTGAGCGTAGGGGGGCGTACGGCCACGTAGTCCCATAGAGAAGGACAGGGGCTGCGTACTAATCGCACGAAGCACATGTCCTTCCCGGGAGCTGCTCGGTACGGCCGTGCACAGAGCTGTACGTGCCGGCCGATTCCAGTGTGAATGAGGGCTTAAAACCCCTGTTAGTTTTTTTTTCATCTGTCTCCCAATGGGGGGAAATCTACCTTCACTTCCTGTTTTGTAGACACATCAGGAAACGAGAGAAAATCTCTATAAAGTGAGGGAAATCCTTACACTGGAGCAAGTATCCCCATGGGAAGATTTCTCCGCTTTTCCAGTTTTATCTCAAAATTTTGGGTTTCCCATAACTTTCTGTGCCCGTGACAATGACAATTGGCACCAGCACAGACATCAATAACCCTTACCTACTGTATTAGGAAATAGAGTTGGCGTAGCGGGTGACACAACCAGGATAGAGAGGAGGTCGTGGATGGAGTGTCCTTTAATTGCTGCTGGAGGAATAAAGTTGTTTTCTTAAATTGGACACAACCAGCATTGGCGGTGATCCTTCTAGCTGGGAAATCCTCATTAATTGTCACAACTGTACTTCAAGGTTTGTACTTAGACTCTACCCTGTTAGAACTTTGAACAGGTCTGCTGTGTCCCTTCCTCCACTCTGAAGCTCTTAATGACAATATCAGCAGCTGAACCCAAGGGATGATGTCACTCCAAGTTCTGAGGCCTTTCCAGAAGGCTCAGGATGCTGTAGAGGGGAAGAAGGACAACAAAACAGGAGGTGGGGGGCTATTGTCATCCTCCTACCTCTTTCTATTGTTCCCAGGAATAACCTGATACTTCATCAACAGGAAGGAAAACAAAACACTGAAGTATTGCCCAGACACCTGTTCACCATGGAGGCAGCACCTGGAGGAAGGCAGGAGGACCATCAAGCCTATTCACACGCTTGGGACTGATGGGCGAGTGCAACGCCAGATGCACAAAGCACGAGCAACGTCAAACAGGAGAGACTAAGGCCAAGGGAAAAAGATCTGGTGAATTTATGAAAAGGAGCAAAGGCCAGTAAGGGTTAGCTGTAATCATGTCTACATGTGTTAGATTGCAAATGCAGTGAAGGAACAAGAGATGGCAAGCAATCGGCTTTTCATGGCCTACTTAGAACACGCAAAAACCATTCCAAGACAAATGTATAACGTTCATGGAAGGATGGGTGAGGTGTCAGAAACGATGGTTATCTGGCCGTTAGAAATGTAAGGCAGCCAACAATTCATTGAGTTTTCATGTCAGATTTTTCGTTCTTTCGTCTTTCAGTATTCGGGTCCGAAAGTCACTTTGTTTCATTATTCGGATTCGGATCCAAACGATAATCACAATGGAACCATAAACAATATCGGGTGGTGTGTAATTCACTCTTAAAGTGACCTTAAATGTTTGCTTTATTAAGTCTTTTAAACAGCGTA
>NW_017306285.1:3726944-3731857 GCF_000935625.1 Nanorana parkeri | reverse complement strand
CACACAGGAACAAGTGTTTTGCCTGATAAAGGGGTTCCTGTGTGACTCTGAAACGTCGCATTAAGTGTCTTATATTGCTTTTGATGCACGTCAATAAATAGACGTAATCTATTTGCTATTGGAGTTCCGGTGTCTATACCATTGGAGGGGTGACACCAAAATGACTGACACTCATTTTGTTGTCACCTCCCCTGAATTCCCAGCAGCTGGGGGAGGGACGAGACCTGTAAGTGTTACTGAACTGCAGCAGAGAAAAATGGGGTCTCCTGTCCTGTCAGCAGGGCTGTACTGCGTGACAGAACTATGTAAATCTCAGTACTGGATGGACAGACATGTTGATGGACAAAACAGCTCCTTTTACATGGAGTGCAGCTTTACATAGTCCGTGGCGTACAAAACCAGTCCGGGACTAGAGTCCTGAATGACGCAGCTTCCATTTTAGAAGTACCTATTATTTTATTTTTTCAGCCCCCACCTAGCTGCCCCATCCCCCAATCCCGCCAAATTTCTAGCACACACTTCCCTGTCCCGAATGGCTTGATGCCGCTGGGAAGGTCTCCAGCTGTGTGTGTTGTTGTGGAAGGCCGGCAAGGCCTGCGGAGCTGAGATAAGCCCAGAGAATTTCCTGCCAGCTTCCGCCTCTCCGGACCTCTCGCTCCCATCTCCCACTTCCCGGCTCAGAGCAGAGCTGAGAGCTTCCTGTTTGTCCTGATTCCCGCACATTAACACATGGAGCTGGGGGCATATTGTGCAGACCTGGGATAACGTAATCCCTCTTAACCCTTTCCACGCACAACGCGAGCCCTGGTCCCTCCACATTTTTCTCATTGCGGCAAAATGGAAATTCGTAATGCCTTGTGTGCCCTAATCACGTTGTAGCCATGTTAAATCACCTTGTTGTTGTATTAGAAAAGCTGCAAACCGTTCTGCGGAAGACAACATTTATTGCAATGGTGGATTCCCAAGCTCCACCCCCGCTTAAGTTGTTCTGATTCAGTGGAGGAGGGCTTGGTGGGGGGTAAAGGTAGCCACATCCAACTTGAGCAAATTAGATAAGGGATAGCTGCTAATTCACATGTTACCTGCCCTCCCATTGCAAACAAAAGAGATGAACATTTTCATTGCATTCAATTCTAATATTTTACCTTTTTATTAGCTGGTAGCTGTAGTGATAATGATTATTGTTTGTTTTTTGCAGCATGTTCTTTATTACAAGCATTCAAGCCCACTGGTCCACTGAAGCTGTAGTGTAACTCTACTGTAAACTGTCAATAAGCAGCAGTTGGAAGGTGAAGGCAGGCAAAGTATAGGGTGAGTCATCTCTCTCTCTCCCCCCTCTCTCTCTCCCCTCTCCCCCCTCTCTCCCACCCCCTCCCTCTCTCCCTCCCTCACTCTCTCTCATTGCAATCACAATCTAATGGGCACACATATACACATGGGGCAGGCTGTGTTGACTATAGCAGTCCGATGATATTGATCTTCTTCAATAAAGAGTTGAATTTTTAGGTGCAGTAAACCACACCAGCCAACCAGAACTCGCACTGTTCACGTCAGGCCAGTGCAAGGTGTCTTTTGGCTGCAATGGGTTAGTTTACCTAAAATTGACCTATATTTTTACTTTGCGTGCAGTTTAAGTGTAACACTTCCAGGTATTTATCACCCCTCAATGAGACAACAGTACTCCCTCTGACAATGCCTTCATCTGCTTTTATCTCCAGAAAGTCACAGCCATCATTGTTCAGGCATCATCCATCTCAGTTCTTGAGGCTCATGTAGACATGTAAACCCTGGTGTCTACGCACTTCTTGGTTGTGTTCACAAATGGCTGACACACATCAGCCCTTGCTGCAGCCTTTCACCTGTTTCAAAGTTGCAATATACAGATTGAGTGGTCACTGTTGGGAATGGTGGGGGGACTGAGGAAATACTTCCTCCTGCCTGCAGCAGACTGATGACATCTTCTTATTTCGGTGACTAGGAATATGAAACCTTTATTGAATAAGGAGGCATGTTTTAGCAATGGTTAGTAGGAGCCGAGTGTTTGCCGAGGACAAAACATTCATGGCTTTCTCTCGCCAGGCCTAATGTCAGGCTTGGAAAGAAATGAATATATGGAAGGAGTGACGCAAACTGTCATGGTAGCCATTTTTGGCAGCTGCCTGTTGCTGGGATTCAGGCCTTCTATCAGTCGGTACTCTTTACCCTTCCTCCCCGCCATTCATTGTACGCGCTCGCTGCCAAGATTGACTCGGTGAATTTTGCTGTTTGTCTGGGCAGCTGTGCCGGGACTCGGCAGAGGAAGCAGAGGGGCCGCAGCGATAAGAAGCACAAGGAAACTGGGTGAAAACAGGTGACATGGCCGAGACGAGGTGGATAAGTGAAATTTGAATGGTGTTTCTGTGATAACAGGCCCGGGCAATGGTAAATTATGTGTCAGTTATTCCTTGTCTACAATTCTTTTTTGGTATGTCTGCCCGGATAATTCAGCATGAAAGATTCATCTATATGTAGCAGTGCCAAAAATGTTTTACTGAAAGAGTACCTGTCATCAGTGTAGTTACCAGAACCATTTTGTATTCAGTGCTTTGTTTTATGAGAGACACTAGAGACCGGTGACATCACTGAGAATGCAGCCTATCCAAGCACTAGAGACCGGTGACCACACTGAGAATGCAGCCTATCCAAGCACTAGAGACCGGTGACCACACTGAGAATGCAGCCTATCCAAGCACTAGAGACCGGTGACCACACTGAGAATGCAGCCTATCCAAGCACTAGAGACCGGTGACCACACTGAGAATGCAGCCTATCCAAGCACTAGAGACCGGTGACCACACTGAGAATGCAGCCTATCCAAGCACTAGAGACCGGTGACCACACTGAGAATGCAGCCTATCCAAGCACTAGAGACCGGTGACCACACTGAGAATGCAGCCTATCCAAGCACTAGAGACCGGTGACCACACTGAGAATGCAGCCTATCCAAGCACTAGAGACCGGTGACCACACTGAGAATGCAGCCTATCCAAGCACTAGAGACCGGTGACCACACTGAGAATGCAGCCTATCCAAGCACTAGAGACCGGTGACCACACTGAGAATGCAGCCTATCCAAGCACTAGAGACCGGTGACCACACTGAGAATGCAGCCTATCCAAGCACTAGAGACCGGTGACCACACTGAGAATGCAGCCTATCCAAGCACTAGAGACCGGTGACCACACTGAGAATGCAGCCTATCCAAGCACTAGAGACCGGTGACCACACTGAGAATGCAGCCTATCCAAGCACTAGAGACCGGTGACCACACTGAGAATGCAGCCTATCCAAGCACTAGAGACCGGTGACCACACTGAGAATGCAGCCTATCCAAGCACTAGAGACCGGTGACCACACTGAGAATGCAGCCTATCCAAGCACTAGAGACCGGTGACCACACTGAGAATGCAGCCTATCCAAGCACTAGAGACCGGTGACCACACTGAGAATGCAGCCTATCCAAGCACTAGAGACCGGTGACCACACTGAGAATGCAGCCTATCCAAGCACTAGAGACCGGTGACCACACTGAGAATGCAGCCTATCCAAGCACTAGAGACCGGTGACCACACTGAGAATGCAGCCTATCCAAGCACTAGAGACCGGTGACCACACTGAGAATGCAGCCTATCCAAGCACTAGAGACCGGTGACCACACTGAGAATGCAGCCTATCCAAGCACTAGAGACCGGTGACCACACTGAGAATGCAGCCTATCCAAGCACTAGAGACCGGTGACCACACTGAGAATGCAGCCTATCCAAGCACTAGAGACCGGTGACCACACTGAGAATGCAGCCTATCCAAGCACTAGAGACCGGTGACCACACTGAGAATGCAGCCTATCCAAGCACTAGAGACCGGTGACCACACTGAGAATGCAGCCTATCCAAGCACTAGAGACCGGTGACCACACTGAGAATGCAGCCTATCCAAGCACTAGAGACCGGTGACCACACTGAGAATGCAGCCTATCCAAGCACTAGAGACCGGTGACCACACTGAGAATGCAGCCTATCCAAGCACTAGAGACCGGTGACCACACTGAGAATGCAGCCTATCCAAGCACTAGAGACCGGTGACCACACTGAGAATGCAGCCTATCCAAGCACTAGAGACCGGTGACCACACTGAGAATGCAGCCTATCCAAGCACTAGAGACCGGTGACCACACTGAGAATGCAGCCTATCCAAGCACTAGAGACCGGTGACCACACTGAGAATGCAGCCTATCCAAGCACTAGAGACCGGTGACCACACTGAGAATGCAGCCTATCCAAGCACTAGAGACCGGTGACCACACTGAGAATGCAGCCTATCCAAGCACTAGAGACCGGTGACCACACTGAGAATGCAGCCTATCCAAGCACTAGAGACCGGTGACCACACTGAGAATGCAGCCTATCCAAGCACTAGAGACCGGTGACCACACTGAGAATGCAGCCTATCCAATCACTAGAGACCGGTGACATCACTGAGTATGCAGACTGTCGATTTTCTATAGAATGGTGACAGAAGCCAGTCATTTCAGTCTAGTCAGCAAGATTTCTCCTCGGCATGAATACTCTGACCATCAGACATTTGTAACACACTATAAAGTGTATGAGGCAACAATATGTATTTGCTCTTTCCTGATTTTCTTTTTCTACCAATCACAGTCATTTGAACTCTTTCCATGCTGCTACAGAGCAAGACCCGGGGCACTGGCTGTCCAGGCTTCCCCTGCAGAGCTGAGGGGGTTAATATATTATCCTGTCACCAAAACAGGGAAAAATAAAAAAAACTTTATGTATTAAGAACAGGAAAATGTTCCACCGCTCGCAGAACAATAATGTGAATCGTGTTTGGAGCCAAAGTGAATGTCATTTTCCCAT
>NW_017306285.1:3726300-3726928 GCF_000935625.1 Nanorana parkeri | reverse complement strand
CAATCCTAAATCTGAATTTTGATTTCTTTTTTGGTATTTTACTGTTTGCTTCCAATTAGCTGAAGGTCTGTTTTGAGTTATTATAAGTTATAAAATGAATCAAAAGCAGAGAGTTTAACTTAAAAACATAGGGAGTAGGGAGAGAGAGGGCAAAGTATGAGAGGGTGGAGAGCTCCCGACACAGAGGAGCTTGTTCTTGGATTCTGGTGTTACATTCGACCTGTTGCTCCCGTAACCAATCAGATTTCATCTTTAGACAATGGTTGCAGTCGGTCACTACAGGCGACGCTCCGGCTTTTGCTCCAGCTTTGTCATTTCTGTACATTCTAGTTAGTTGCTCTGCATAGCAGCTGCAGCTTTCAGTCCTCGGCGTTATTCATTTTTAGGCATTATTCGAAAATTAAAGCGGAAGTTGCGTTAGTGGAAATATACATTGGTCAGCTTGGCTCGGTGTAAGTATCCATATCTGATTTCGGAAGGCCTCCGGGGATGCTGAAAATCACTGTAGCAGTCCGGGCTACATACAGTGGTACCCCACTGCAAGCATTAAGAATATTTGTCCCCAGAGTCCTACTTTAAGCTAACCGTGCACTTGTAGATTTTTTTTTTCCAGCCCTTTCAGTTTCGG
>NW_017306285.1:3709910-3726225 GCF_000935625.1 Nanorana parkeri | reverse complement strand
GTTCGGTCGGACTTGTGGGAAATCCGGCCCTGGCTGCATCAAAACAGCGTAGATGGACCGATCTCCCTCTGCCGCTATTGTATTCTGGCAAGCAGTGCCCGCTGCTGTCAGAATAGATGAACAGTGATTGGCTGCAGTCGCTGTCCGGTCAAAAATATTCCACCTAGCTCCTTCAATCAAAAGTCAATTGAGTAAGAGGCTTCTGTGGAGCCTGTGAAGAGGCCCAATGTGTTACCAGTGTATGGCCAGCCTTACTCCCAGGAGATCAGTGCTGGGGATTTAATTGTATTTAAGCCCACTGTCATCTAAGCCCCCTTCCCCATAGTCATAAACACGCACACTAGGATGTTCTGGGCTTGCGTGTCTTGTGGGCACCTGCAGAAAGCCCAGACTGTCAGGGGCAGGTCTCCGCTATGGCACCATAAGCAGGGCCGGATTTCCCACAAAGCCAACCGAGACCCGACCTTGGGGCAGCAGGGACTAGAGGGGCAGCAGGGGTGTGGAATTCCTATCTCCTGATGCCCGGGACATGCAGTTCCGGGCAGGTAGTTGTTTTCTACATTTAGCCCTCCTTTGGGCATGCAGGGCTAAATGTACAGCGGGGAAGCCGCCGCACAAGTGATCTCGGCGATGTCATCGAGATTACTTGCATGCAGCCTGCAGGTCTGCCACTCTCCATGGGGGTGGGTTGGCGGGCAGGGGGGCACATTTAGGAACCTGGCCTTGAGGCAGCAGAGAGAGTAAACCCTGACCATAAGCAATGAGACCAGCTTGCTATTCAGATGGGACTTACAAAGCCATGTGATTGAGGACGCCCAGGCTTTGGTTGCCATGAATTCAGACTCAGTAGTTTGTATCTATTAAAATATTTTTAAGTGTCCCCTACCGATCCATGCAAAGTATTTACTTTAATGACAGGTCCACTTTAACAGGTCACTGTAATCAGCCGTTTATGACGGAAGAGAGAGACTCGCCTTCCGTGCCAAGATCAGAACCTTGCTTTAAATGTGTTTAGCTCTAATTAATCGCGGATGCTCCTTTGTGTTACTGAATGTTATTAGATTGTTTTGAATTATCCACGCCGAAAACTTTGGACTATTTGTCATTTATTGAGGCACTTTTGAGCCAACCCAGAGCTTCTCCCAACAGCAGGCCTCATTGTGTGCGACGCTTGGTGTGTATGGTCGGTGGGGGTCTGTTATTCAGTTTTGGCAGCGCTTTCCATTTGAGCGAGCCAAATAAATGCACCGCAAGCTGCTAAATTTGGGAGTTATTAGAAAGAACGGCACCAGGGATTAAAATAGAAATATTTATTAATTAGGAATCAGACGTGAGAGGGAGTGATGGTGTAAATTAGCATGGCTGGGTGTATGTCTAAACCTGGCCATAGACCTATGGATGATCTGCAGATTTTCTATGGTCAGATGGAAAAAAGTGCAACAGATTCCTTCATCTACGCTAAACTGTGTGGATGGAGGAATCTCCCGCTGGGCCAAGCTTCAGTATCTTACTAGTCGGCCCCGCTGGCTCTGAAAATACCTGAACAATCTGATTGGATTCAGGCATTGTTCAGGTATTTTGAGAGCGAGCGGGGCCGACAAGCAAGATACTGAAGCTTGGCCCCAGAGGTGTCCCGAGGCGGGGTGACACCCGATGCGGGTACCTGGTGACACCCCGCTGTGACGTCATTACGCATGCGCGACATGACGTCACGCACTGTACCGCTGTTACTTGCCGGCGTCCATCACTTGGTGATGGACGCCGGCAGAGAGAGGAGGGGACGTCACCTGGCGGGTAAGGTATGCTGCCGTGTCCCCTCCAACTGTTGGGCTCTCGGTCTTTGACCGTCAGTCATTTTGGTGTCACCCCCTCCAATGGTGTCACCCGGGTGTGGGCCACCCCCCCCTTGTGACGCCACTGCTTGGCACACTGGGAGATTCCTCCACTCGCACAGTTTAGCGTAGATGGAGGAATCTGTTGCACTTTTTCCATCTGACCACAGAACTGCAGATAATCTATAGGTGTATGGCCAGCTTTAGAGTGAGGTGCAGGGTGTAGTGAATGTTTAAGTAGACACAACATGTATACCTTACCCAAGATAATTAGGCAACCTGTGGCCAAACAAGGGGCAGACAAGGAACCTTTGTCCTGTGGGTGGTCGAACTCGACGGGTGATCCCTTTCATGGTAGGGAAATAGTTCTGTGAGCTAAGGAAAGTGTGCCATGGTGCCGCAGTGATTGGTGGGCATGGTGAAAGGAGGTGTTCCTGGACGATGTGGTTTATTGTGACACACCTTTTTTTTTAAACATCTCCAGCATCAGCTTCCTTTATAGCCATCGGCATTTAGTTGAATGGAATTCCAGAGCCGAAAGGAAGTTGGCAGCGAAAGATCTCCCTCTGTCAGTCTGCGATCCAACTTCTGTGAGGAGAGCATCTAGCTGTATTGTGCCCAGTGTGGTATGTCCAGTACGTAATATGTCCACTCAGGGCCACCAGCCCAACATAGCTTGCTAATACTGGCCTGGTGGGCCTCAAGTCCTTACCTGGCCCAAACCATACAGATACATTGTTTAAACCTGGTATGTTACATTGTGTATATATACAGTATATACATCTTGTAGTTTCTGTTTTGTTTATTGATCTTCAGTAATCAAGCAGAATAAGCAGAATAAGCACTTGTGATCAGTAGAAGAGATTAGATTTGTAAGATTTGATTGGGGGTACTTAGAGCAAAGAGAAACTCAGGATGTCAGAAAGACCACCTATACAGGAGGTGATGCTGCAGTTGTGAGGGGGGTCATTACAGATGATATAGCAAGATAGTTTGTAGCCAAGAGCTTTTTATCAACCTACATGTCACCTTCCTTGCTGCCTCCCACCTTGGTTCATGCTGAGGGAGGCAGGAAGGTGGAGGGAATGAGGAAAAGTGAGAGAGACAGGAACACAGAAAGACAGAGACAAGAGATAAAAAGGGAGAGAGAAAGAAAGGGAAAGGGGGACATGGGAATAAAGAGAGAGAGATCGATTGAGATGGAGGTGGAACAATAGAGAAAAAGGTGAGAGGAAGAGAGATATTTAGAAGGCATCTCAGAGGAAATACAGTAATTGGGGGCATAGAGAGAGAGAGAGAGTGTGAGAGAGCTGGATTCACACCTAGGCGTAGCGAATATGCATGTTTGTCGTGCGTTTCGAGTCGCACGTTTTTACCGCCATTCGCGGCAAAAAACGCACGACAAACGCGCGTTTCCGAGGGCTACCTGGCTGTATCCCAATGGATACGCGCGGCAAATACGCCCCAAAGAAGCTCCTGTACTTCTTTGGGCGTAGGGCGTTTTGCAGCGTGTTCCTGCACGCTGTAAAACTCCCAGGTGGGAACCATACCCATAGGCAATCATTGGTTTTCACATGTTGAGCGTTTTACAGATCGTAGGAACGCGCTGTAAAACGCCCAGGTGTGAACGAGGTGAGAGAGAGTGTGAGAGAGATGTATATATAGAAGGAGAGAGAGTAGGGAGCTACAGAATGGAGAAGGAGGAGGGATTTAGAAAAAGAGAGTGTTATAGAAAGTGAAAATAAGAGAGCTATAGAAAGATGGAGGGAGCTAAAGAAAGACAGAGGGTAATAGAAAGGGAAAGAAGGAAAAGAAAGAAAGAAAGAAAGAAAGAGAGTGTTATAGAAAGATAAATAAATAGAGTGACTGTTAAATGCAGTAAATAGTGAAATGGACATATTGGAGACAGTGTGAGATACAGAAAGAGGCAGACATACAGACATAAGAAAAACAGAGCTAGAGATATTGAGACAGAAAAGGTAGACAGAGATAGAGGGAGATAGAAAAGAAGAGAGACAGAGGCTGAGCGGTGCTTAGAAACAAAATAGAGAAAGAGGAAATTAGAAGAGGGGGACAGGAAGAGGTACAACAACAAAGGGGGAGGGGGGGTTACAGAAAAAAGGAGAGAGGAAGATATAAGACAAAGTAAGATAGAGAAAGGAAAAGAGAAGGAAAAAAATAAAACGAAGTAAAATGAAATAACATTTGAACATTGTGGAAATATTGGTGTCAGAGAATCCACTGATATTTCTGAGTAGCGGATGAGCAGCCTCAGAAGTCATGTTCCAACACTGTAGAGAGACAGAACAACAGAAGTGCATTAAACCCCTTCATACAGTTTATTTTCTTATATGAGGATGAGACGGTAGATGTACACACACATATTACAGTTTCTGCGAGTGATTCGGAAGCGTTTTCTAGCACCTTAGCACCATATCGTGTGCCAGTCATACAGAGCCTGTGCCGGTGCTATGCAGTCCATCTGCACCTTGATAAATCACCTACTGCCCGGCCGACTGTCACCCCAACTTTCCCTTTTTCCCTCCTAAAATAATGCTTCGCGCTAACTGATATACACCATACGCTCACTTATTTAATAACTTCGTCAGCTACTGAGCCTATTCACCTCTGAACACTTACTTAATACGTTACTAAATCTGACTGAACCAAATTTCATGTATTTTACATCGATATGCCAGCTTCTACCGAACCCAAAAAGGAACACACAGGTGGGTCCAGATTTACCTTTTATCACCTTAGTGAAGAGTGTTCCTAAGTAATGGGGAAAGCGAGAAAGGCAAAGCTAGAAGAGAGGAAGAGAGAAATGGGGCAAGAGGATACACATGGATAGGGTAAGAGAGAGGGAGAGAGAAAGAGGAGAAAATGAATGACAGGAAAAAGAATGGTGGTGAGAGATCAGCAAGCGATACATGAGAGAGAGAGAGATGCGAGAAAGAGAGAGAGGAAGGATAAAGAGAGTCAGGAGAGAGATAGGACGAATCCTATCCATGGGAAGGATGGGCTGAATTAAAAAAATATGAAAGATTCCTCCATTTACCCTAAACAGTGTTAATGGATGAATCCCTTGCTGTTTCCATAGCAATGTGATTACTCGAAAAGGTAAGTGCATCTAATTGGCTGCAAGCATAGTTTCAGCTGCAGATTTCCCAACCGGCTACCTTGATCTTCTGATTGAGGGATGCCGGGAGAAAGGGTGCCGACAGGGGCACCCACTGTACAAATTTCCGCCGGTTTATCAAGAAACGGCCAAAATTCACATAGTGTATGGCCAGCTTAAGACTGGTGTGAGAGAACACATAGATAGGTGTGAGAATGGCGCTAGAGAGATGTGATTTAATAGCATGGCAGAAGAGAGATTACAGAAAGAGATAGGCACGAGATTGGGATGAGAGGGATCAGAGAGAGATGCAGGAGTGAGAGAGAGACTGGAGGAGAGAGATCAGGGAAAGAGTGATAAGAGACGGAGACAAGAGTGAGAGAACAAAGAGGAAAGAAGGAGATGGAGAAAAATAAAAATAGGAAAAAGGGAGAAGAGAGACAGGCAGAGAGAAAGGGGTAGATGTTAGAGAGAGAGAGAATGAGAGATGATACCAAGAGGATGGTATGAGAAAAGAAAAACACACACTAAAAAGGGAAATTATATATATAGAGAGAGAGAATGGAAGAGTTGATGATGGAGTCAAGGGGGGGGGGGGTAGAATGGAAGAGATGATGGAAGAGTCAAGGGGGAGAGATAGAAAGAATGGAAGAGTTGATGATAGAGTCAAGGGGGAGAGATAGAGAGAATGGAAGAGTTGATGGTAGAGTCAAGGGGGGGAGATAGAGAGAATGGAAGAGATGATGGAAGAGTCAAGGGGGAGAGATAGAAAGAATGGAAGAGTTGATGATAGAGTCGAGGGGGAGAGATAGAGAGAATGGAAGAGTTGGTCGTGGAGTCAAGGGGGAGATATAGAGAGAATGGAAGAGTTGATGGTGGAGTCAATGAGGGGAGAGATAGAGAGAATGGAAGAGTTGATGGTGGAGTCAATGAGGGGAGAGATAGAGAGAATGGAAGAGTTGATGGTGGAGTCAATGAGGGGAGAGATAGAGAGAATGGAAGAGTTGATGGTGGAGTCAATGAGGGGAGAGATAGAGAGAATGGAAGAGTTGATGGTGGAGTCAATGAGGGGAGAGATAGAGAGAATGGAAGAGTTGATGGTGGAGTCAATGAGGGGAGAGATAGAGAGAATTGAAGAGTTGATGGTGGAGTCAATGAGGGGAGAGATAGAGAGAGTGGAAGAGTTGATGGTAGAGTCAATGGGGGGAGAGATAGAGAGAATGGAAGAGTTGATGGTGGAGTCAAGGGGGGCGGAGATAGAGAAAATGGGGAATGTGCTTGTCAGTTGTTCATATTTTTTTTTACTTTAAAGTTTTGTGTTCATTGCTCTGTAAAATTAAAATTTGCATATATGACTGGTTGATAAAGACAAAAACTGACATATCTGACTGTAGCACACCAGAGACCTGCTGTTGATGGTAATTAGACAATCATCCAGTCAAATCCTCATGGTTGTTATCTTATTCCAAGGTTTTTTTCTCCATCATAAAAGAAGTTCATAAAAAAACACAAATGACAGTGTTTACAGGGTATACGCATAAAAAAAAAAAACAGACATGTTAAACACATTGAATAAAATACTGGTTTAACCTCTCAGGAACCAGGAGAGGCCAGTGCAACTTATTACCCAGAATCCCAGCGGTCAGGGGGTTAAAAGGTCCTGCCGTTCTTGGGATGTAGGCTGTTGGGTCAGAGAATAGTCCCCGGGTCACTTTCCATCATGGCCCTGGTGGAAAAACCGGAGCCAGACACAGCTTTTAGGGACTGAGTAAGCTACATGTGGCTGTATTATTATCAGAATGCGAGCTAAGTGTCACTGTTACTACCACAAGTCAGCTGTAGGGGGCAGAATTTCCTCCTGGCCACATTTGCCCCCAATTTTTTGTTTTTTTGCTCAACCACTTGGCACACTATTACAACTCACAGAGCAACATGCCTGTGTGGGAAAGCTCCAATGAAAGCTGTCATTCTCTAAATCCTGTGCTTCATGCTAGGTTATGGTCCAGCCTATGGAAGCAGATGCATGCCAGAGGAAGACAGCTTCCATTTGAGCCTTCTTTCTCAGGTGTTTTGCAAGGTGGCAGGTCCCAATTACCATATCAGAGGCAGAAACACCATGAATGAAAATGGTGTCCTTAAATATAGCAAGAGTGCATAAAAACGTTGAGGCGTTCGGCTCTCAGAGCCTTAAGCCTCATCGTTGTCGCAGTCAAAGACGGTATTCTAAGTGTCATTTGTTTGTTTCAGCGCGCAATATGGCTTCCTCTGCTGCAATACCAAATCGGTTGGATGACACCTCCTGGTATTTAGGCCCCTTTCACACGGGCATTCCGATCAGGTCCGCCGGTCAGTGTTTCAGGTGAACCTGATCGGAAGTACAATGTTAGTCTATGGGCAGCTGGATCTAAGTGGAAGTGCGTCCATTTACATCTGGTTACCCCCCGGCTCCGGTCAGGTCCGGAAAAGCAAACGGATCAGAGTTCCGTTTTGCGATGGGCCTGACTGTGCTGGATCGGAGGTAATCTGATATAATGAGACATTAAGTCAGATTTACAATTAAAATATTCAATCTACAGTCCTATTGCAAAGCCTCCAAAACGGCTGATATGCTTTAAAGGGGTTGTACACCTCCAGATGCCTTTTACAATTACTGTGGGTGACTTTTGCTAGATTACCCAATTTCCTCTTGGCTGTTTACCTATATCTTTATATTGATAAGCAGGATTAGGCGGGTGAAATTATTCTACAGTACATCTGTACTGGGACTAACATGTAGGCTAACATTGCTGACCCCCTTCTGGAGATGCTAGTTATCTGACTGCCTCAGAGTCACTGACACTCATTCAGAGCAAAGTTGGAACTCCTGATTTGCATACTTGCTCTGGATCCGGCAGAAATAAAACCGAAGCCACCAGACCAGCATGATAGTCAGGCAACTAGCATTTTTTAAAGTAGACGTTAGCAGTCCCAGGCTACATGTTCCCTCTGTACCAGATCACTTTATTATAAATCTGACTTCTGTTAAAGAAGCTTGACACTACAGCAAGGTGAAACCCCACTAGACCCATACCAGCATCCTTTAAAGGACTTGTGCAAACTCTTCTTTAGCTTTCGCTTGATTTACATTTCTTCCTAAATTCCGCCTGTGCCTTTTAGCAACGTCTTTTTTGCGCCATCGCGCTGTGTTTTACACGCTGTTTGTGCCAAAGCAGGGCCACTTCCTTAATTCAACTGTGTAGAAAACACAGGAAAGCCGTTTATCTCCCAGGCCGTGAGCGATAGCGATAAAAAGACGCTTGAAAAGCACGGAAGAAAGCAGACAAGATCAAGCGATACATTTAGTAAAAGCTTGAAGAAGGGCATGTCCATGTCCCCTAAAAACGGAGTGCTCCTTCAATCTGCTGCCATGGTATTTGAGACGTGTTCGTATATCTGTGTGCCTGCCGTGACCTCCTCAGACCTCCACACAACCCTGTATTACAGAGATAATCTGCACCTGGCACTCAGCAGTACACTGAGTTGGAGCTGTATGTGCCCAGCACTAATACCCATCTGCCACCATGGGCACCAGCTGCTCGGGCACACCGCAGTCTTGCTTCAGCCGGTGATACAGGGGCTATAGTACATAGCTGAACTGGCATCGGAGAGAGCAGATATCAGACTGCTCTCCTCGCAGGCCATAGTCCTAGCGGACGCCAGCTTGGACATGGACAAGTGGTACCCGGGGATAGCCACTTGAGTTCTGCTCATATTCAAATACTGGTCAAACTCGTTGCGGTCGACATCTCCCCACAGCTCGGGCGGGTTCAGATGCTCCATGGGTTCCAACTGGTGAGATTCAGGTGGTGGGGAAAGTTGGCCGAGGGTGGCGCAGCCTGGAGGCCCACCCTGAGGAGTGTAGAAGAAAGCCGAGGACGGTGGAGTCCTAAGGATGTTGCCCATCTGGGTGGGCGAGGGAGAGTATTGTATGGCGAGCTCTCTGAGCGCCTTCTCCTGTCCATAGTCGATGGCAGGCTGGTATGATCTAAAGGACACGGGCTCACCGTCCTCCCGCATGTGAGGAGGGAAAAAAACAGGTTCGCTCTGCTCCAGAACATCCAAAGGCGACATCTCCGGGGTGGGCAGCCCGTACGTTTCCAGTTCACCAGACGCCAGTGGCTGCAGTTCTCGAAAGTGGGCGAGTGTGGTTTGAGGGTGGCCCCCGGGGTAGCCCTCGCTTCTCAACATGGAGCTGGTCTCTGCTCTCTTCATCTTCTTGGCCTGCTTCTTCCTGCGCGGGCGGTACTTGTAGTTGGGGTGGTCCTGGAGGTGCTGGACACGCAGCCGCTCCGCTTCCTCCACGAAGGGACGCTTGTCCACAACACTCAGGTTCTTCCAGGACTGACCTGTGGGAGAGACAACACAACATCACATAGAGCCTCAAAACAAGCAGAACTTTCACAATACACACAGATACATGTGACCACTACATGCAAATACCTATTGTACACGATCGTTTAATTATCCCGCTGAGGCAAATTGGCTTTTTAAAAACATCGTTCGTACCCAATTACATTTTTGTGTTGGAATCATTTTACCAATATGGTTACAATTTTTTTTTTTAAAGATAAACTTAGTTGGCTCAGAATCCCATGTGTAAAACTAATCTGAATGGCAATAACCCATACCAACCCACGAGCCATCATCTTTCCCCGACCTGGTTACACAACTCTCATTTAAAATTGGATCGGTTGCTGTGGGTTACATCGCTTTGCACAACCCTATTACCCTTTGCATGACTTCTCATATTATGAACATTTAAAAGAATGCAAAAAAAGGAAAACCTTACTTTGATTAAAATATCCGTTTTTACATACTCTGCTGCTTAGCATAACGGAAAAGGCTGCAGACCAAGATCAAATATTTCAAGACTCGTTTTTATGCTGATTAATAGGTCACTCTGCCCATATCTTTTATGCTGAGGGACGCTGGAGAGTTAAGTCACCCCGTGGCATCTTATATCATAGTTACATAGTATTTGGGGTTGAATAAAGACATACAGGTGAAACTCGAATAATTAGAATATCGTGCAAAAGTAATTGCAGTAAGTGCTGCAAAAGGGGCCCAAACCAAGTACTGAGTACATATGCATGCTTGTACTTTTCAGAGGTCTGATATTGTTCTATGTACAATCCTTGTTTTATTGATTGCATGTAATATTCTCATTTTTTGAGGTTGTGGATTTGGGGTTCTTGGGGTTTTCATGAGCTGTAAGCCATAATCATCACAATGATGACAAATCCCGGCTTGAATTATCTTGCTTTGCATGTAATGAGTCTCTCTCATATATTAGTTTCACCTTTTAAGTTGCATTAGTGAAATAAATAAACTTTGCACGATATTCTAATTATTCGAGTTTCACCTGTACGTCCATCAAGTCCAACCCATATAGGTCTACACACAACTCATTCTTAGGAATACTTGTATCCCTGAATATTACGGTCCCTCAGGAAATCGTCCAAAAGTTTCTTGAACAATATCTCTCATGGAATGATGAGACGTCCAGTGCTGAGATTTCACCATGAATCCAATAATTTTACTCACTGGGATCTAGCAGCAACTAAAACACAACTGCGGAAGGAACGTTCCTTTAAATAAATAGATATATTAAAAATTAGATTGATTTATAGGAATTGCAGCTATGTTTGCGGCATCATTATAACCGTGCGCATGCTATACAACATTTGCCACTTGCACAGCCTGCACACCAATGAACTCTTTGTTATTATGGTGACAGATATGCTTTTAAATAGATTGCAAGTTGCAACACCGAGAACAAGACAGGAAAACCTGCGACGTGACTGCAATTGTATCCAACACGTGCCGAAATCAGAAAGCATCATTAAAGAGTACCTGTCCAAAGAAAACAGAACTTATATAGAGGGGTCACGTTTTAAAGGGCAGGTCCACCTGAAACATATTTTAGATATAGGTGGAGTCAAGCATTGGTTTCTAACAGGGTTATTCACAAAAGGGTGAAGAGTTTGGAGAAGGCAGGAGAAGGGAACAATCTAGGACAACATCGCTGAACTGGAAAAATTCTCCAATTCAGCTCACTTTCCAGTTCAGCTATGTTGTGCTAGATTGTTCACTTCTCCTGCCTTCTTTCCACCTGAAACATATTTTAGATATAGGTGGAGTCAAGCATTGGTTTCTAACAGGGTTATTCACAAAAGGGTGAAGAGTTTGGAGAAGGCAGGAGAAGGGAACAATCTAGGACAACATCGCTGAACTGGAAAAATTCTCCAATTCAGCTCACTTTCCAGTTCAGCTATGTTGTGCTAGATTGTTCACTTCTCCTGCCTTCTCCAAACTCTTCACCCTTTTGTGAATAACCCTGTAAATGTATCTCCCCCCTCTAGTTTCCAGTTCTGTTCCTGTCCACCTTTGTAGCTCTAGCTCCTCCTTGTGCTAAATTAACAAACCCAAGGGGGGTGGTGGGAGTCCCTCGTAATGGGCACAGCAGGTGTGAGGACCCGGGAACTCTCACCGACAGAGTCCCAAAGGGACAGAAGATACCGTCAGGTGTTTTAACTCTTCAGCATCTGCTGAAATATCATTTTTTTGAGTGGACTAATCCTTTAAACAAAGTGTAGGAATCTTTGTAGCTGCTGCACTGACTTAAGGTTTAAGAGGAGCCAAAGCCACCGATCGGCACTGCTGATTACTCAGCGCGAATCCACAATTTCAAACTCTGCTCTACAACGCAGTGATCTGATTTAAGAACAATCACACACAAAAACAGATGTGAACCCCTTTCATTTTTTTTATCGAATCCCTTTAATTTTCACACCGTATTATAATTTTATTACATTAAGCATCCTCCATTCAGCTAAGCCACAAATAACCAACGCCAATTTCGCAACCCCCCAAAACCGCTCTCTCACAATCTCGATTTTGCTACGGTCCAAAAAGGAGTCGACCTTGTGCCGCAAAGGCACGCCGTCAGACTGCCGGTCATCTCACCTAGCATCTTGCTCAGTACGGCATTGTGCAGGTCCGGGTTCTGCTGCGCCAGTCTCTTTCGCTCGTCTTTGGCCCAGACCATGAAAGCGTTCATGGGGCGCCGGATCCGCTGCTCGCCGGCCTTGTCTTCCGACTGGCTGTATCCATAGCCGGGCGAGGGGCTCGGCGCTGGGCTGTCTGGAACTGGTGGCGAGCTGGGGGCGTGACCGGGTTCAGGCGCTGCAGGCGGAGGGGGTACCCATGAACCGGCACCTCGTTGGCCCAGAGTAGTCTCCTCTGTGCAGTAACTTGGCTCAGGTCTATGCATTCCAGCTGGGCACCTCTTGTGGGCAAAAGTGGGCACACAGAATGTGTAAATCCAGGGGCAGTGATCCGTATACTCCTCTTGAAAGAGTAGCTGGCAGCTATCTATCTATCTATCTATCTATCTATCTATCTATCTATCTATCTCAGCTATCTGCACAATCTTTGCCCTGTCTCAGTTGCCTGGTGTCACCGTCTCTTCTGTCATTCAGAATCCAGCTGTTTGGGTTGCTCGGAATAATAGGGACCAAATATAGAAACTTGTCACCAATCAGCTGCAGGGTGGGAGGAGGCAAACCCAGGAGGGGGGTAGAGGAGGCAGTACCGGTTAAATTCACTAGAGAGTCGGTTTTGTGTGCTGTGATGAAGTAGTTAACCCCTTAAAGCAGGCACGTCCAGCCGGTGGTGCTGTGGCACCACATGCAGCCCCCTTGCCCCTTGCATGTGATGCTTAGCCAGCTGAAGAATATAGTTTGCACCAATAAACTATTTCTTGGCTCAAGTAGAGGAACAAAAGAGGTTTTGTCTGCCAAAGCACTGTGTGTCATAAACTATTGTCAGTTTTTTTTGTAAAAAAAAAACTTGTTTTTATCTTTTTTTTTTTCATCCTTTGTTGCACCTCAGTGTTTCCGATCTCATGCAGCCATTTCCTGTCTACATGCACTCCAGCGATGGCCTCCTGGCATTTCTCAAGTCCGGTTTCCCAGTGGACCATGCCTGGGCAACGTGGGTCACAGAACCACTTCCATTGGGAGAGTGGTGAAATGAGTGACAACACAAAGGCAAAATTGGGAGACAGGGAAAGAACATTGTCACCCTACAACATGAGGTACCTGCACAAGGACAGGATAACCAGGTAATATTTTACTGAAAGCTGCAGGGCTGAAAGTATTGAAAATTGTTATTATGCGAATAATTATATGATTTATGAACATTACATGAACTAGTATCAACCTTAGGGATTTAGCAATTCAACTAGATCTATGTATGAGCACCATTCTTAAATATTTTTATCCTATAAAACCCTTTTTTTTTAAATAAGAATTTCAATAGATTTCTATGATTTATAAACTTCTGAGTCCTCTCTAAACATACCCTATCAGTATCACAATTAATATTGTAAGTGTTTATCTTATTGAAAATTACTTTTGAACTTGTCGAGGTTTGTAAAAAACAAAACCCTGGTGATCCTGCCATGAAGGTCTCGTTCAGGTACTTCCTGTTATGGGGTGAGCTCCTAATTGTGCTCTTGCGCTCTCAAACAGGGCTTCTGATGGAGGCTACAAGTGGCCACTTCTACACACAGTGCACAGACATAGGCCACTGTTGTCACCATCAGGAAAGCTACCCTGCCACGCAGCCATCCCTGGAATGCATTCTTTTCCTCTCTTCAGTTTGCAGTTCAGTTCAGAAGATTCCACGATTTGCGTTTTAATTGGAAAGCTAGTAGCAGCAAATGTAAACCGTTTTGTATTGAAATTGTAGTTCCCAAGTGCTGTAGTACTTTTACAGTGAATCACGGGTGGGCAACTTCAGCCCTCCAGCTGCTGTGGAACTACAAGTCCCATGGGGCATTGCAAGACTGACAGCCACAGACACGACTCCCAGAGGCAGAAGCTTTATGGGATTTGTAATTAAAGCGCAGCTGGATGGCTAGAGTTGCATGCTCCAAGCAGAGGCAATGCACACCCTTACAGAGTTGCCTAAGCTGGCCATACACGGCTGACATTATGGCTGAAAGCTGCTGAATCGGCCAGAATTCGAGACGTGAGTGACCCTGTAAGTACCATCCGGCTCGACAAAAGTCCATTTAAAAATTGACTGAGCTGGTTTGCAAATTCTCAGCTGAATAGTGACTGCATCTAATAGGATTCAGTCCCTGTTTGCAGGTGTGTCCCTAGCATAAACGCCACCTGAGCTGGGGGAAAGGTGGAAGGGGTGCCTGTGATAACATTCTGGGGGGGGGTGATTGCTGGTTGTCATGTTTCGGTGGGGTTGGTTGATCGTGTGCTGGTGGTGCACACCAACAGTGCTCTGGCTGGCGTCATGGTGGTGCACCGCCCAGCTTCCTGACATCACTGGTTGCCAGGAGCTGGGTGAGATGCCAGCCCCAGCATCCGGCTCAGCTCCCAGCAACCAGTGATGTCGCTGGTTGCCATGAGCTGGGCGGAATGCTGGCCAGAGTGTCCCAGGTTTCTATGAGCTGGGAGAGGAGATGTGTATGGCCCTTGCACATCTCCCTGCTTGACTCTTAGCAACCTGGGACACTCTGGCTGGAAGGCTCTGCCTGATGCCCCCCCAAGTT
Organism: Nanorana parkeri; assembly: GCF_000935625.1. NCBI lineage: Eukaryota > Metazoa > Chordata > Amphibia > Anura > Dicroglossidae > Nanorana > Nanorana parkeri. Next base: position 3,711,662 of record NW_017306285.1, on the reverse strand, counting down.
ACTCATAGAGATGCCGCCAAAAGCCTCAGGCTGCATCATTATAGTGACACCCCTGGCTTTTTGGGTATTTAGGCAGCCATGGGTGTCGGGGCTGCTTGAATACAATAGCCAGCAGTGGAGATTCCACTATCCAAACTGTTAAGCGTGGATGTGGAAATCAAGTGATGGAAACAATCTAAATGTATATGTCTAGCCCTACTTAGGACTGGCCCTCTGCTCCCATTGACTAGCCTGCCTTCCAACACCAATACTTCAGTTATAAATTAATGCTGGGATGCCGCAATCTGTGCTCCTCCCACCTGCATCTTAGCCCCTCCCTACCCGCCATTAGGAGGAGGTCTGACTCTTCCTTATAAAACGAGTACGTTTCCTAAAGGAGGACACACAGCCAAAGATAGCAGAGATGCGTGATGGTTATGATGAGTACAACAAAGCCAGTCCATACAGGACATCACTTTAGAAAAAAGGACTGACCCTTTAAGGCAGGGGTGGGCAATTCTGGCCCTCAAGCTGCACTTTATCTACAAATCCCAACATGACTGGGTGACAACGTGTCAGCGGCAGAATTGCCACAAGGAAGTGAAGAGTCACAAGATTGCAGAGCAGAGGGATCATGTAGCTTCCTGCCATAGTAACACGTATATGATATGTACAAACTGGTGATTGGGATGCTTTTCCCTGTGCGGGTGACACTGATTCATCGCACAGACACATCCAGGGCTCCCAGGATGCACAGCCGCATGCTGCACATCCTGTTTGATTTTACACTGATTTCCCTACCTCTCTGATCGGTCATTCGCCAGCAAAGCGCTCGGCTGATGGTGACTTTGCGGATCCCGTGCTTGCAGGATTCACCCAACACAAAAAAAAGGTTACAAAGGCTGAAAATTTCTAAAGAGCCAAAAAAAAAAAGCCGAGAAATTTGGAACATAATATTTTGTATTTGCATTTGTCTGTTGTGGTTTAGAACGACTCATTTAGAACATATAGAAAACTACGTGTAAAACATATTTCTATATTAGAGTTTATTGTTTATAAAGTATCTTTTGTGTCTTATCTTCAGCACAGCAGAGCCTTTATGGCCCTGCGGCTAAATTAACTCTTGAAACAGTTAGCAAGCGCGCCATGGTAAAATAGGAGACTTGTACTAACCCGGAACCGGTAAGGCTCTTTTCACATCAGGGATTTCCACTCCTGTCTGAGAAATCGGATTGTCTGCAGGGGCTGTAGATTTAGAGCCCATCAGTGTCTTGTTCTTCTTAGTTTCAGCCCTGATGAAGGGGGATTCCTGACCCCCAATACGCGTTGGCTGTGCATATCTTCTTGTTGCCAATGGAGAAACCAATAAAGGTTTTTGTTTTAGTCTCCTGAGGCAATTACCGGGCAGTCTTTTTTAGTCTTCATTCACGTCGATTTCTCATTCTGGGCATCTCCTCCCTTTGGAGGGCCCCCCTGGAGGCAGGGCCGGATTTCCCACAAGGCCATCCAAGGCCCGGCCTCGGGGCATCAGGGAGTAGAGGGGCAGCAGGGGTGTGGAATTCCTATCTCCCAATGCCCGGGACATGCAGTTCTGGGCACCGTGCGGGTAGTTGTTTTCTACATTTAGCCCTGCTTTCGGCAACTATAGCTAAATGTACAGCCGGGAAGCGGCCGCTTGTTTTGTACAAGCGATCTCGGTGACGTTGCCGAGATCACTTGTATGAAGCCTGCAGGTCTGCCATTCTCCATGAGTAGGGGTGGTGGTGGTGGGGG
>NW_017306285.1:3709447-3709866 GCF_000935625.1 Nanorana parkeri | reverse complement strand
CGCTTGTTTTGTACAAGTGATCTCTGTGATGTCGCCGAGATCACTTGTATGCAGCCTGCACGTCTGCCATCCTCCATGGGGGGGGCGGTTGGCAGGTAGGGGGGCTCATTGAGGAACCTGGCCTTTGGGGCAGCAGAGAGAGTAAATCCGTCCCTGACTGGGGGGCTGTAACTTACAGCCCATCAGTTTCCTGTTGTGTATTGCTAGCCTTAGGCCCTGGTGAAGGGGGTTCCTCACCTCCGAAACATGTTGGCTGTGCATATCTTCTTGTCACCAATTGTGAAGCCAATAACAGCAAGATGTGGCTATTGCTCGTACACACACACTGGGGGAAAGCAAATTAGCTGTTAAATAAATGATTTCCCAGCATTCCTGTTTAGTGTATGGGGGGGGGGGGGGGGGGGGGGGGGGCGGGCGCG
>NW_017306285.1:3706011-3709415 GCF_000935625.1 Nanorana parkeri | reverse complement strand
CAGGCTCCTCCCAGTTCCAGCTCGTGAGAGGACAATGGCAAAAACGCAATGCATTTTCTTTTAAGCCAGGTGTGTGCAATCTCCGGCCCTTCAGCTGTTGCGGAACTACTAATCCCATAAGGCATTGCAAGACTGACAGCCACAAGACTGACAGCCTCGGAGACAGATGCATGCTGGGATTTGTAGTGTCACCACAGCTGGAGGGCCAGAGTTTGCCCACCCTTGTTCCAAACCTTCCAATCTCTTTTTTTATTATTATTATTATTATAATACAGGGTTTATATAGCGCCAACAGTTTGCACAGCGCTTTACAATATAAGGAAGACATTACAATTACAATACAAACCAAGACAAGATGGTAAGGAGGGCCCTGCCCCTGAGGGCTTACCAATGACAGGCAGGTTGTGTGCCGCAGGGTACCCAGCTCATCAAATTGCAGACCAATGTGCCTCATCTTGTCTGTTGGCACTTCGCAGACATGAGTTCGTTACCTGTTCCTTCCGAAATATTTTAGGAGGAGCAAACTTTGAATTGATGTCTGCTGTAATATTGATTCCATTTAGCCAGCAGAGGGAGCAACAAAGTCAATGTACCTGAGTCCAGTGAACGAGGGCTGATTTCACTGCTTTCTACAAGCTTTTGTTGCTCACAAGGCATGGCCGGGACTTGTAGTTCCTCAACAGTTCTTTGCTTATAGTTTGCCACTGCGTCACAGTAATCCTTTCATAAAAAAAGGAGTATTTGAAGGTGACGCAAAAGACTAGAAACGTGCAGTCCATAGCGCCCAACTCAGTGGTAACTCTGGCTTTCCAGCTGTGCTTTAACTACAAACCCCAGCATGCCTCTGGGAGTCATGCCTGTAACTGTCAGTCTTGCAATGCCTCATGGGACTTGTAGTTCCACAACAGCTGGAGGGCCGGGGTTGCCCACCCCTGGCCCAACTAGAAATGGACTTAGAATGGGCAGATCACTATATACATGAAATAATTTCTCAATTCAACTACCATAATCCCCTGCTATAGTTCCCATACTGTCTGAAAGATGAAATCAGGCGAAAGATGGAAGGAGGAGGGGCTTAGGTGGGTTAAGAGGAGGGAGAGAGACCTGAGGAGGCGTGGCCTGTGTTATGGTGGGAGCAGCACAGAATCTGCATCATGGCATGCTCTGAAACGGGTTGGCAACCTTGGCACTCCGGCAGGACTGAAAATATGAATCCCATCATGCCCTTGCCTCTGGGAGTCATGCATGGGGCTGTTAGTCTTTGCAGTGCATCATGGGACTTGTAGTTCCACAGCAGCTGGAGTGTCAAGGTTCACTACCCCTAAATAATTTATGAAATGAAGTGGACTTAGAATGGGCCTGGTATGCTGTAGACCTGGAGTGCTGTGCGGGACCACCCCTGATCCACACAGCACACCAGGGGTGGGGTGAATCACAAGCACATGGACATTGCTTGACGAAGCTTTGGCAGGGAAAACCGTTTCTACTGCCTGTTTAGCTCGGTCACCATTAAAAAAAAAAATATGCATTATTTTCCTTCCTGCAGAAAAAAAAAGACTAAGATTGCCCAATATGTGCCAGACAATGCAAAGCGCAGTACCCCATCACAGCCAATCAGGATGCAGGGCACTAGAGGAATTCTGTCTAGTTGCTATGAGTTATGGCGGCTGACTTTAGTATGTTTACATGCATGACCCCCCATATGTGCGGAGCGGAGTTTGTGTGTGAAGCGGTGACAGATCCTGTACACTTAACGTGAGGAGTGGTGAGTCACAGGACTGGGGAGGGGGAGGGGGGGCAGACTATAAAATATGAACCTCACAATCTGGAACCAATTTTTTGGGGGAAAGAAACACACTCAAGGAACAAAAAATAAGAATGCACTAAAGAGGATCCCAATTCCACACAGATACAGTACATGTAAACTATAGAGACTGATGCAAAGCATCCAGACTTCGTCCTTCACTGACCTGAAAGCTGATTGGTTGTTATCGTTTATGGCACCGGGGGCCCTATCATACCGGCCAATGTGGCCTTTATCCGTTAGGACAGCATTTCTCAGCCTTTTTTAAGTCACGTCACCCTTTAGAAGTATGCAAAAACACAAGGCACCCCAGTCTAAAATGTCATAGATTTTAAGGGGGACCCCACGCAAAAAAACACCCCAAAAAGTGGGGTTCCCCTCTTTACATTGAAGTGCCCCCTTCAAATCAGGATTCCCGTCTTCACATCAGAGTCACCCTTTGCATCAGTAACCCCCTTTTCACATCAGGCATCTCACTTTCACATCAGAGTTCCCCTTTCACATCAGAAGCCCTACTTTCATATCAGCGCCTCCCCCTTTCAAATCAGAGTTCCCCTTTCAAATCAGAGTTCCCCTTTTACATCAGGAGCCCCCTTCACCTCAGTCTTCGTTCCCCCCTTCACATTATAGTCCCACTACCACAAACTTTTGAGGCAATCTGAATATGAATTCTGATTGGATGCTAGTAGTGGCTCCTGCACCCCATTGTCCATTGAATCGGTTCTTTTAGGCAGTTACCTTCAATGACTGGTTTTCAGTTTATCGGAGTCAGGATAAATATGAATTCTGATTGGTTGCTCAAGGTTCCTGTGTTGCATTAGGCTTGATAGCAGTTTTGCAGACTCGCTCTGTTAAGCTTCTCTGCCGTGACAGGGGAGGGGATGGATTCCCCGCTCCGATCCGAGGGGCGCTAACTGGCGGAACAGGTGGGGGCGGGTACAGCTGGCTCTGCCTCTAGATAGGCAGAGCCAGCTGTCACTCACGCAGCTGGGTGGATCCAGACATAATTGTCGGGATCAGTTCCGGCTGCAGCGTCTCAGTATATAGTGAGCTGTAGCTCGCGGTATACTGAGCCTAGGGTGACGGGAGGACGCTAGTTTGTGTCCTCCCGTTACCCTTAGGAGAACTATGGGGAAAAACACTTACCCCATAGTTCTCCTTTTTAATATTGACTTACACATGTGATAATCTCGAGGTGGAATGAAAGGCTACATTTAGTTAAATTGCACATTTGTAACATTGTCACATATAACGTAGTTACATTGTACATTTTGTATAAAGTTCCGGGTGTAGGCAACCTCTGCACTCCAGCTGTGGTGAGACTACAAATCCCAAATCCCAATATGCATCTGCCTCTGGGAGCCATGCCTGTGGCTGTCAGAGTCTTGCATTGCCTCATGGGACTTGTAGTTGCACCACAGCTGACACGCCAAGGTCGCCCACTCCTGGTCTATATACCTTTTGCCTGTTGTAGATTTTCCCTCACTTCCTGTTTGGTGCAACACTAAACTTAGGGGACCTAAACTTGACAGCGGGCCTAATCTGCCCCCCCCCCCCCCCCCCCACAAAAAAAAAAGTTACGCGCGCACCCACCCCCTAC
>NW_017306285.1:3702203-3705610 GCF_000935625.1 Nanorana parkeri | reverse complement strand
CCCCCACAAAAAAAAAGGATTTGGCCCGGAAGTACCCTTTATTATCACCCCGGTGCATCCAAGGGCAAATCCTCCCAAAGTGGGACTCTCCCTGGCAGTTGGGCACAGTTGGCAGGCTGAAACATCCATGTGTCGCGGGATATAAATACGACTTCGGACGCCTTTGAGGACACAATGGTAACAGTTGCACAGAGAATGGACGGATCTGCGTTCCCCTCCTCCCTCATTGTGGCCACAAATAGCCGTCGGTATGGGTGTCATGTGTACATGTGCCGAGAGCGGAGTGTATATACCTGATGTAAGTGTCTCTTATCTTACACATAGCTCTCTGCAGCCTTCCTTCCATACCATCCCGCTTTTGTGTCTAGAATGCCTCTATAAAAAGATCCCATAAGTGCCTGTCGGTTTCCCTACTGCCCCCCCTATTGTGAGCTGCTGGCTATTGTGTCTGCAAAACGATCCGCCGCGACCCCAGCCACTGCCAGAGTTCCTCACCACTGACCGTTGTCAGATCTGAATGTTTGTGGCCCGATTGGGCAACCGTCTCTTGTCTATAGCTGGACATAAATGTTACAATCTGATTGTACCAGCTCAATGCAATCTTTTCTAGATTTGAAAAAAACGATATAACATGAGGAACAACCCTATCAATTTGTATTAATTGAACAATCTCTATAAAGAAGAACTCCGGGAATTTTAAAACTTTGCTACCCGCCCCCATGCAGAGGCGTGTCTACTATAAAATGCGCCTATGGCGCCCCGTCCAGCTTCTGGCAACCAGTGACGTCACTGGCTTCCAGGAGCTGAGTGGGAAGCTCTGGCTGGTGTCCCACTGAGCTCCTGGCAACCATTGATGTCACTAGTTGCCAGGAGCTGAGCAGGAAGCTCTGGCCGGTGCCCCACTGAGCTCCTCGCAACCAGTGACATCACTGTCTTCCGGGAGCTGGGCGGGATGCTCTGGCTGGTGTCCTACTGAGCTCCTGGCTGAGCAGGAAGCTCTGGCCAGTGTCCCACTGAGCTCCTGGCAACCATTGATGTCACTAGTTGCCAGGAGCTGAGCAGGAAGCTCTGGCCGGTGCCCCATTGAGCTCCTCGCAACCAGTGACATCACTGTCTTCTAGGAGCTGAGCAGGAAGCTCTGGCTCCACTGAGCTCCTCGCAACCAGTGACGTCACTGTCTTCCAGGAGCTGAGCAGGAAGCTCTGGCCAGTGCCCCACTGAGCTCCTCGCAACCAGTGACGTCACTGTCTTCCAGGAGCTGGGCGGGAAGCTCTGGCCGGTGTCCCACTGAGCTCCTGGCAACCATTGATGTCACTAGTTGCCAGGAGCTGAGCAGGAAGCTCTGGCCGGTGCCCCACTGAGCTCCTGGCAACCATTGATGTCACTAGTTGCCAGGAGCTGAGCAGGAAGCTCTGGCCGGTGCCCCACTGAGCTCCTGGCAACCATTGATGTCACTAGTTGCCAGGAGCTGAGCAGGAAGCTCTGGCCGGTGCCCCACTGAGCTCCTGGCAACCATTGATGTCACTAGTTGCCAGGAGCTGAGCAGGAAGCTCTGGCCGGTGCCCCACTGAGCTCCTGGCAACCATTGATGTCACTAGTTGCCAGGAGCTGAGCAGGAAGCTCTGGCCGGTGCCCCACTGAGCTCCTGGCAACCATTGATGTCACTAGTTGCCAGGAGCTGAGCAGGAAGCTCTGGCCGGTGCCCCACTGAGCTCCTGGCAACCATTGATGTCACTAGTTGCCAGGAGCTGAGCAGGAAGCTCTGGCCGGTGCCCCACTGAGCTCCTGGCAACCTTTGATGTCACTAGTTGCCAGGAGCTGAGCAGGAAGCTCTGGCCGGTGCCCCACTGAGCTCCTGGCAACCTTTGATGTCACTAGTTGCCAGGAGCTGAGCAGGAAGCTCTGGCCAGTGCCCCACTGAGCTCCTGGCAACCATTGATGTCACTAGTTGCCAGGAGCTGAGCAGGAAGCTCTGGCCAGTGTCCCACTGAGCTCCTCGCAACCAGTGACATCACTGTCTTCCAGGAGCTGAGCGGGAAGCTCTGGCCGGTGTCCTACTGAGCTTCAGAGCCATTTATCGCTGTTAGCACTAAACTGATGAGCAGTAAAAGTGTTTAAAGTGCCCCCTGTGGGAAATTTGGGGTATGGTAGTTTTTTGCGTCTTTACGGGCGAACGCAATTTTAAGGCTTGACATGTTTGGTATCTATTTACCCAACGTGACCCCGTCTTTTATATTCAACTCAAAAATACCGGTTCGATAAACATTTGCGCAAATACCGTGCAATGTAAAAAATTGCAACTAGCATCTTTTTATTCTACAGGGCCTCTGCTTTCAGAAAATATATCATTGTTGGGGGGCATGAAGCGGTTTTCTAGCCACAAATTCAGATTTTATCATCATGTGTGTGCAAATAGTAAGAAATTGCTCCGGACAGCAAGGGGTTAAGGAGCATTGGCGACCTGGCTCCTGGGATTTGTCCAGCCCTGTCCTGTAAGGGGAGTATGGTCACCCTATGGGAAGAGACAGGCGATCGCTGGCCGGCCTCTCTCAGGGGGAGTATCAGTTGGTCAGGTTGGCACGCCTGTCCCGATCGCCAGCAGCTCCTACCTGCACAGTTGTAAATTAAAGTAGATCACTAAAATCTCAGAGAAGCTTTAACATGTTAATGTCATTTCCAGTAATCACTGGTGATCCTGCCATGAAGGTCCTTGTTCAGGCACTTCCTGTTTCCCAATTGTGCTCCTGCGTTGTCACCCTGTCACATGGGCTTACCATGCTGGCTAAAAATGGCCATTACAACACACATTAAGCAGGCATGGCCTGCTGTTGTCACCACCCTGAGAGAAGCCACGCAGCCATCGCTGGAGTACAGGTGTCTACAGGAGATCAGCAGCTCTGAGATGCGACAAAGGATGAAAAAAAAAGGTCAACAACACGTATCTTCTTACAAACCATGGCAATTGTTCATGATGCGATGACTACTCGCCTACATGGTTCTCTCATGACGTGGTCACTGTGTGACCCCCCGATTGATCAGGATGTAGTTAGTAACTGCCCGGTTATTGCGTTAATAGCTGATTCACCGTTTCGGACTAGGACGGTGACATTAATAGACATAGACGGCCCGGGGGGGGTCATGTGAACGACAGATAGGTCAGCGATGCTGGCGCGGGCCTGGCCCGGATGCTGCGGCCACAATGGCCCTCACAAAGGGGAGAAGGACGCCTCTTTTAATCTGTTTGGCCAGTTCCTGGAACTGTCCCTCTTCTTGGCCTGTGTCCCCTCTGTCCCCTCTCCTCCTGGCTTTTCCTGACTTCCTGCGATATCAGTGAGAGTTAGCTGGGAATGTCAGGGACGTGTGCCTGGGAGGGGGTGCCGACTAGAAGGTTTCATAAAAAGGAGCCC
>NW_017306285.1:3700380-3702020 GCF_000935625.1 Nanorana parkeri | reverse complement strand
TATATATATACACAGTGGCTCATTTCTCATTTCACTCAGCCAACAGCTGATCCATTTTTTATTGGATCTATATAGGAAGCAGAAGCTGGAGGCCAGATGTCACGTGACTCGTGACTGTGCAGTCATCCGTCCGCCTTGGGCCCCATTCACACCATCGACAATGCATTTTCCCGGTGCATTTGTAATGCTTTGCGTTAAAAACGTAACAGTTTTACCTCCTTCCTACAGGCGCATAGAAAATATATTGACGCTTGACTTGAACAGTGCGATCATTAAAACACATGTTTTAGCGCGTTTTACATGTGTCGCCATTAGCTATCATGTAACGCACGTGGTTACCAAAAGATGCAGCAAGCCGAACTTTTCAAAAAATGCAATGCGCTGTCCTCTGACGCGACGCACCGATGTAAAGAGCTTCATCGATTATAAGGGTGACTAGTTCTCATGCGTTTTCTAGCTTGCTGTGTTCCAAATAAAACGCTGTAATGGGCCCGCTCACGCCGTATCTTTTGGGCTGCTTTGCCTATTGCAATCTCCCTTAGGTCAGTCCTACCACCGCAGCTGAAAAAAAGTAGAATGCGTTGCATTTTGTTTCACCGTAAGCGCACTGTGACGCACCACAGCGCATCACAACCCGCTACGCTGTATAGAGATGAAGGAATTGTAATCTTAGTAGTAAAATATATCGCCAGCACACCAAACTAAAATCTTCAAAGTCCAACTTAAGGCTAGGTTCACACCTACACTACAACGCACAACCCCCTGGAAGCACGTCCTGTAATCGTGCGGTCCTCCACAATGCAGGCAGCGATTGCCGCATAGCCCCATTAATTTCAATGGGGTAACACCTGCGCGGCAATCGCAGAAAAAAGGTACAAGTACCCTTTTTATGCGATCCGCCTGGCGCCACTGGGGTGCCATAGGAAACTAAATGACACCAACAGCGCGATCAGTTCACACCTAGGCGACTCCTGACCGCACAGCAATAGGCAGGGAATCGTGCACGATTGGTGCGCGGTGAGGTGTCACCTAGGTGTGCACCTAGCCTTAAAGGGACATACCAGTAACGAGTGCGGTGGGGACGTCTTTGAATTGTCATGTTGTAACATTTCAATAAAGTTTAGAAAAAAAATTAAACATTGCAATGCATCATTGCAACGTATCGCGCTGCCCCTTCACAGCACCATCAGCGTGCGTTTCTGCAAAGGACACCGAGGGCCTGTGTTGGTTCCACCTGGTTTGCACTCCCATAGAAGTCAATGGGAATGCTTGAAGCACATCAGATGCAGCTCAGGAGCAGGTCAAGTGCACCTGTCAGTGATCTCATAAGCATCCCAAACGGATGCCAACAACATGAGCCGGAACAGGTGCTTATGATCACCATGCCCATGGTTCGGTAGGAGTCATTCTGCTGTAATCATTCCATTTAGAAATGGAGCGCAATTGGCATTTAAATGTCCGATTCGCTGTTGCTCATCATGGGTTGGATGTAGCGCACTATGGAAGCCATTCGCCCTGCAGTGCTTGGGCCCCCCGGGATCAGTTTCCAGCATGGAGTTTGTTCTCTTGCCTTCACGTGTCCCCTCCCACCATTTGAGAAGCATGCTCTTGTATTAGGTAGATTGTAAGCTCCTTGGGGG
>NW_017306285.1:3691570-3700359 GCF_000935625.1 Nanorana parkeri | reverse complement strand
CCCCCCCCCTCCCTGCGTTTAACTCTTCCTCCGCGTGGCTGCACTCCGCCGCGCTAAAAACTATACTCCACAAACTGATCATGCGTCTGTCCCTTTGGCCCCGTTGGTCATTTTTCGCAGTCCCCGCTTTTGCGTTTGTCCAAACAGAGAAGAGACAAACAAACATCCGTCGTTGGCGCGCAGGACGTAAAAGCGTCTGCCCTAAGGCGCCATTTAGACCTTGGCGTCCTGAGGCTATGCAGTAACGCACATGTGTTAACGGGAGGTGTTTTTTTTTGTGGACAGGTTAATGTGCGTTGCAAATGAAACGGGCTGGCAATGCACCAACACGTCCCAAGAATAACCCCCCCCAGACGTGCTCCATTTATAGCAGTGCACCAAAGCAGAGTGTTACAGTGCATTGTGGGGTGCTGTAACGCATGTGCACTGGAGCTGCGCTGCCTTCAAAAGGCACAGCACTGCACGTGACATGCATTGCAATAACGCACGTGTTATTGCATCGCGCCACAGCGGAAAAGTGCTTCTAGGCCACACATGTTACATTTCGATTGCACAATCTCCTTTAGCTCTACCAACAACGACGCAGTACAAGGGCCTCACATGCACAATGATTGTTACAGGTATATATAGCACTGACAATTCACAGTGCTCATTCTGTCCCTGTCCTCAAGAGCTTACTGTCTAAGCTCCCTATCTCACATGCATACACACACACTAGGGCCAATTATCCCACCAGCATGTCTCTGCAGTGTATATTAAACCCGCACAAGCACAGGGAGAACATGTAACCTCCATGCCCCCCCCCCCCCCCCCCAGTGCTGCAAGGCAGGAATTGTAACCACTCAGCCAATGGTGAGCAGCCATCTTGCCTCGCTTCTATCTAAAGGCCATTGTACAGAGATTGTATGGCCAGACTGTGACGTGTATGGCGACCCGTACAGTTCCAGAACAGTTCTAGATACATAGGGACAACGTTCTGAACTGGGATGTACCCGTGACTGCCGCAGCAGTGTGGTATCAGAGCGCTGCAAGACATTCATGGGTTCTTTCCATACAGCAGGGCGGTGGTGGTGCTGGACGAAGCAGAGTGCGGGCCCCTGCACACCACTCAGGTGTGGCGATAACGCGTGTTTTCAGGTTGAATGAGCTGCCTGACGCACCACAGTGGATCACAATTCGCCATGCAGCGTTTTCTCCAGCATTGCACGCAGCAACACGGCCGTGCGGCGCGCTGCAGAGTAGCTGTGTTAAGAAAGGTGCATTGGGGTGCCATTTAGAATAAAACGGGCATAAGGCATCCCGCTGCTGTGAATGGGCCCTTAGGGGCCGCTGTTCTCCGTATCTTAGAATGCATCTAAAGCCACAGCCCGCAAAACGTTCTATATATGACACATAGGACTGCACGCAAAACCCAGGAAGTTCCCTTCGCCTTGGACATGTTATTAATATAAAGCATATTGGCATAAGGTGCAATCATGTAATAACTCAGAGCACCCCATTAAAAATGATCATGTGACCGCTTATCAGAGCTGGTCTTTCAGTGGTAGTTACAGGTTGCTGCCCAGCATCATTCTCTGCACAGCCTTTGTGAGCTGAATGTCGCCCTCTGCAGGATATGAAGGGTAATTACGTCCCTGCTATAGGGGGGCTGAAATCTGATGGCAGCAGATAGAAAACATGTGCAGACTGACTTCAGGAAATACGTTGTCACAGGTAGAGATGGTCTGTTTAAAGTGTGTCATTGTTCCGAGACCCCCAAGTGTCAGTGTGTCATTGTTCCGAGACCCCCAAGTGTCAGTGTGTCATTGTTCTGGGACCCCCAAGTGTCAGTGTGTCATTGTTCTGGGACCCCGAGTATCAGTGTGTCATTGTTCTGGGACCCCGAGTGTCAGCGTGTCATTGTTCTGGGACCCCCACGTGTCAGCGTGTCATTGTTCTGGGACCCCCACGTGTCAGCGTGTCATGCAGTAAATCTTAGGGCCAGTGTGCTTTTGTCTTGTTCCTCTGAACCCGGATTCCATCCATCTTCCAGCTCCGGCTTGTAGGTGCCAGAACACAGTAATAGCTTCTGTGACTCACTGGATTCTTTACCCACTTCACTAAATAAATATCCTCCTCACAGGAGTCTCTGACCACAACCAGCTCATGGGGGTGGCTGACTCTCCTCCTCTTGTTTGGGGTGATATTTCTCTTATGACAGGTCTACTTTAGCAGCCGGCTGCCGGCTCCTACCAATGGGGACAGGGCTGCTGAATCACCTGGGGTTCCACAATAACACTTTGCATTAATTTATACAACATGGCTGCACCTCTGTGTGCTATTGTTATTGGTCCTGAAAGGACGGAGCAATGCTCTGCATGTGTAACGCATTGTATTATGACATGGAGCAATGCTCTGCATGTGTAACGCATTGTATTATGACATGGAGCAATTGCTCTGCATGTGTAATGCATTGTATTAAGACATGGAGCAATGCTCTGCATGTGTAATGCATTGTATTATGACGTGGAGCAATGCTCTGCATGTGTAATGCATTGTATTATGACGTGGAGCAATGCTCTGCATGTGTAACGCATTGTATTATGACGGAGCAACGCTCTGCATGTGTAACGCATTGTATTATGATGGAGCAACGCTCTGCATGTGTAACGCATTGTATTATGACGTGGAGCAATGCTCTGCATGTGTAACGCATTGTATTATGACGTGGAGCAATGCTCTGCATGTGTAACGCATTGTATTATGACGTGGAGCAATGCTCTGCATGTGTAACGCATTGTATTATCAGAATAAACCCTCTTATGTAATGAGACATTTATTATTATTATTCTTACCATGCAGGTATATTATGGGATGGGGTGGAATGCTCTGCAGTGTATATTGGGATGGGTGACATGCATGCAGGTATATTATGGGATGGGGTGGAATGCTCTGCAGTGTATATTGGGATGGGTGTCATGCATGCAGGTATATTATGGGATGGGGTGGAATGCTCTGCACTTCATATTGGTATGGGTGACATGAATGCAGGTATATTATGGGATGGGGTGGAATGCTCTGCAATGTATATTGGGATGGGTGACATGAATGCAGGTATATTATGGGATGGGGTGGAATGCTCTGCAATGTATATTGGGATGGGTGACATGAATGCAGGTATATTATGGGATGCGGTGGAATGCTCTGCACTTTATATTGGTATGGGTGGCATGACAGGTGTATTATGAGATGGGTGAATTGCTCTGCACTGTTGCCATGGCAGCAGTGACGCTGGCCCCCACCAAGTCTCAGGCTCTATAACGGTGAATGGGGCCGCGGTGCACGCTGGGATTGTAGTCCATTTTCCGCTCCCGGTAGTTCTCAGGTCACATGTAGAGACTTCACCTCCCGGTATCCCTCGCGTCGGGAATGTGCTGGCTGCGCCCAGTGCACACTGGGAGTTATAGTCCCGTCAAGCGGCGCTCCCATAAGAAGAGAGAAAAGAGCAAGAGGATGGAGGACTACAAAACCGAGGAGGCGGGGTCCGGCGGGTCGGTGAGGGGCATCAGGGCTCGGTACTGACAGCCCGGCGGGTTTGGAGACATGGCGGCCCCGGAGGTGGAGGAGGTGCTGCGTATCGCCAGAAAACTGGATAAGATGGTCTCCAAGAAGAGCATGGCGAGTTCCCCCGATATGACTGCAGAGGGGCTGGTGACAGGGGCCCCTGACATCATAGAGGGGTCTGTCTGGGGAGGGAGGGGCACGTGACGTCATATAGGTGGTTTATCTGAGGGCAGGGATGCATGACGTCATATGTGGTATATCACTGGGAGCAGGGCTTGTAGGACTGCAAGCATCAGCATGCCGTTTGCAGGTTACCGGGTGCAATGTTCTGCAGGGCACAGTGAGGGTGCAATGATCTGCATGGCAAGTATTGGTGCAATGATCTGCATGGCAAGTATGGGTGCAATGATCTGCAGGGCAAGTATGGGTGCAGTGTTCTTGCAGGGCACAGAAAGGGTGCAATGATCTGCAGTGCAAAGTGGGGCTACATTGTTCTTCAGGGCACAGTGAGGGTGCAATGATCTGCAGGGCAAGTATGGATGCAGTGTTCTTGCAGGGCACAGTGAGGGGGCAATGATCTGCGGGGCACAGTGAGGGTGCAATGATCCAGCAGGGTGCAATGATCTGCAGTGCAAAGTGGGGGTACAATGTTCTGCAGGGCAGAGTGAGGGTGCAATGATCTGCAGTGCAAAGTGGGGTTACAATGTTCTGCAGGGCAGAGTGAGGGTGCAATGATCTGCAGGGCAAGTATGGGTACAGTGTTCTTGCAGGGCACAGTGAGGGTGCAATGATCTGCGGGGCACAGTGAGGGTGCAATGATCTGCAGGGCAAGTATGGGTACATTGTTCTGCAGGGCACAGTGAGGGTGCAATGATCTGCAGGGCACAGTGTGGGTGCAATAAACTGCAGAGAAGATTGGGCGGGAGCGCCAAGTTTTATGTCATGATGAGGAAGCAATGTTCAGCAGAGGATGTAGCGAGGGTGCAATGCTCTGCATAGTATATTCTGTGCAGTCAAATATGCTGCAATGCTCTGCAAGGGACGTTGTGATGTCGCAATACTCTGCAGGGAATATTGTTGTCATGCTCTGCAGGGAATATTGTGATGCTGCAATACTCTGCAAGGTATATGGCGATGCTCTGCAGCAGTTCTATCTTGCAGGATGCGCTGGGACTTGTAGTTCTTCCTCTCGCTCTGCCAGCAGGTAGGGCGTGTCCGGGTGTATTTCCTGCAGATCTGTATGATTGTCATTCCCTTTGCGGAACTACAAGAGCCAGCATTCCCTGAAGACCCCGACACGTCCCGGCTGCACTGTGCTCATGCGGCAGGGAAGTGGAGAACTGCTGCCGAGCCCTGACTGCTTCTTGCACGGCATGCTGGGACCTGTAGTTCAGTGGCAGCCGCAGCCCGCTCTAAGCCAATGGCGATGTCTGTATCTGGATAGGCTACTGTCCTGGGGGCTTTGTTCCTCCGTGATCCAATCAGAGTGGAGCTGCTGTTGGCCGATCGGTGGCACCAGACTTGTGGTATGTTGTCTCCCATACTCCATGGGGATGTGCTGCCCTTCCAGAAGAAAATGAGGTACCTCTAGAGCCAGGTTCCCTTGATTGACATTGAGAAGCAAATGCAGTGTGGAGCCACGGCCATGACCTGCTGTGCTTCTAGTCTTGGCGGTCATCTGAGCTGGCCATACATGTCTCCTAGATTGGTCATACGTGAGCACCTACCTGACCCAATCACTTCATGGATGTTGAACTGAACATACATCTAGATTATAACACATATGGGCAGCTTGAGAGGTCCTCAGCCTATGGTTGGCTTCTCAAGATGTTCTAGGCATAAGCAGCCCATGAGATGTAGTATAGAATGTCTGAGGTCACCCCTGGGATGACGAGTCTATGTACAACCTTCTACCGTGTTGTCACCGATCTGTATTCCTCTTGCAGGATGGGGCGTTGGATCTGCTCAAGCAGCTGAAGAACATGATGATGTCTCTGGACTTGCTGCAGGTAGGAGATCAGAACTTGCACGCCGTTGTGTTCTCTGGTTTAGGGGACCACCCACCGTGGTGTTCAGGAGGTAGGGCCGGGGTCACCCCAAGCGTGGGGGCCTGTAGTAGAGGGATCACCCACCCTCCATGTTGGTGGGATACAAGCAGGACATTGAGTGGGGGTGGCTGTCTGCTCCAGTGGACCTTCATATTAGGCTCCATTCACAAAGCCAACACGCACCAGCATGAGGATCCTTATCTCCCCCCAAGTGACTGCTGCCTTCACATCCGAGATTTTATCATGACAGTCACGTGACTAAAGATCCTTATCCTGTCATGAATTGAGCCTTGCGTATTGATTGGACGTGGGAGGAGACGTTTGGTGTTATGGGGGTTCACGCCTGAGTCACATTTGTGAATGACTGACCTATAGGATCCATGCAATACACCTTGAGTGACCGCACTGATTGCTCTGTTTCAGTCCACTCGGATTGGTATGTCGGTGAATGCTCTGAGAAAACAAAGCAATGATGAAGATGTCATCACTCTGTCCAAATCTCTGATAAAGTCCTGGAAGAAGCTGCTGGGTGAGACGGCTCTTCCTTTTTTGCAATGCCTAATGGGATTTGTAGTTGCAGCACGTAGGGTTCCTCTAGGAGTTGTTAGGGATTCTTTAGAGCCGTAGGGTTCCTCTAGAATGTTAGGGGTTCCTTGGAGCTGTAGGGTTCCTCTAGAAGTTGTTAGGGGTTCCTTGGAGCCGTAGGGTTCCTCTAGAATATGTTAGGGGTTCCTTGGAGCCGTAGGGTTCCTCTAGAAGTTGTTAGGGGTTCCTTGGAGCCGTAGGGTTCCTCTAGAATATGTTAGGGGTTCCTTGGAGCCGTAGGGTTCCTCTAGAAGTTGCTAGGGGTTCCTTGGAGCTGTAGGGTTCCTCTAGAAGTTGTTAGGGGTTCCTTTGAGCTGTAGGGTTCCTCTAGAAGTTGTTAGGGGTTCCTTGGAGCCGTAGGGTTCCTCTAGAATATGTTAGGGGTTCATTGGAGCTGTAGGGTTCCTTTTAGGAGTTGCGAGGGGTTCATTGGAGCTGTAGGGTTCCTCTAGGAGTTGTTAGAGGTTCCTTGGAGCTGTAGTGTTCCTCTAGGAGTTGTGAGGGGTTCCTTGGAGCTGTAGAGTTCCTCTAGGAGTTGTTAGGGGTTCCTTGGAGCTGTAGAGTTCCTCTAGGAGTTGTTAGGGATTCTTTAGAACAGTAGGGTTCCTCTAGAATAAGTTATGGGTTCCTTGGAGCCGTAGGGTTCCTTTAGGAGTTGTTAGGGGTTCCTTGGAGCCGTAGGGTTTCTCTAGAAGTTGTTAGGGGTTCCTTGGAGCTGTAGGGTTCCTCTAGAAGTTGTTAGGGGTTCCTTGGAGCCGTAGGGTTCCTCTAGAAGTTGTTAGGGGTTCCTTGGAGCCGTAGGGTTCCTCTAGAATATGTTAGGGGTTCCTTGGAGTTGTTAGGGGTTCCTTGGAGCTGTAGGGTTCCTCTAGGAGTTGTGAGGGGTTGATTGGAGCTGTAGGGTTCCTCTAGGAGTTGTGAGGGGTTCCTTGGAGCTGTAGGGTTCCTCTAGGAGTTGTTGGTGGTACCTTGGAGCTGTAGGGTTCCTTTAGGAGTTGTTAGGGGTTCCATGGAGCCGTAGGGTTCCTCTAGAAGTTGTTAGGGGTTCCTTGGAGCTCCAGGGTTCCTCTAGGAGTTGTTGGTGGTTCCTTGGAGCTGTAGGGTTCCTTTAGGAGTTGTTAGGGGTTCCATGGAGCCGTAGGGTTCCTCTAGGAGTTGTTAGGGGTTCCTTGGAGCTGTAGGGTTTCTCTAGAAGTTGTTAGGGGTTCCTTGGAGCCGTAGGGTTCCTCTAGAATATGTTAGGGGTTCCTTGGAGCCGTAGGGTTCCTCTAGGAGTTGTTAGGGGTTCCTTGGAGCTGTAGGGTTCCTCTAGAAGTTGTTAGGGGTTCCTTGGAGCTGTAGGGTTCCTCTAGAAGTTGTTAGGGGTTCCTTGGAGCCGTAGGGTTCCTCTAGAATATGTTAGGGGTTCCTTGGAGCCGTAGGGTTCCTCTAGAAGTTGTTAGGGGTTCCTTGGAGCTGTAGGGTTCCTCTAGAAGTTGTTAGGGGTTCCTTGGAGCTGTAGGGTTCCTCTAGAAGTTGTTAGGGGTTCCTTGGAGCCGTAGGGTTCCTCTAGAATATGTTAGGGGTTCCATGGAGCCGTAGGGTTCCTCTAGAAGTTGTTAGGGGTTCCTTGGAGCTGTAGGGTTCCTCTAGGAGTTGTGAGGGGTTCATTGGAGCTGTAGGGTTCCTCTAGGAGTTGTTAGGGGTTCCTTGGAGCTGTAGTGTTCCTCTAGGAGTTGTTGGTGGTACCTTGGAGCTGTAGGGTTCCTTTTAGGAGTTGTTAGGGGTTCCATGGAGCCGTAGGGTTCCTCTAGAAGTTGTTAGGGGTTCCTTGGAGCTGTAGGGTTCCTCTAGGAGTTATTATGGGTTCCATGGAGCCGTAGGGTTCCTTTAGGAGTTGTTAGGGGCTCCTTGAGGTGTAGAGTATTCTCATCTTCTGCATGATGACGCTTGCACAGTCCTGGGGCCAATGTTTCCTGTACGAGTCATTCTTTCCACCCTCGCTGACCACCAATCTATGGGGTTTACAAATGATCTGTCCTGGGTGTCACATACTTCGGTCTACAACATGTTATGTACACCTTGATGATCCCACTAGCTGTGATCTGTAAGATTGTATGATTATCTGTAGCCGGGGTTCCCTGGAACTTGAACATAATATTAGGGTACCTCCAGGGTAGAAAGATAGACTGGCATAGGTTGGGTAGACCCTGTTGCTGAAGGGATGGTGGCTCTAGAGACCCTTCTACTATAAAGATCTATGGATATACACATGTATAATATGGAGACTGATGTACAGTAACCATCAGATGTTTCTTTGCACGCTGTATTGGTGGGTTTTATGGTCTTTTAGCCAATGATAGATGTTTATCTATGATGAGAACAGTCCGTATGACCTCGTAGGGACCAGTCCAGTCATGACATCTGCCATTTTGGAGAGTGTTTAGTTTGGGTGGCCACGTTTTATCTAAGACTCATTACCAAATACGACCCACCACAACCTCTTCCTTTCTCTCCTGTAGACGGCTCAGACCAGCGGGGGAAGGAGAGGAGACGGAGTTCCTCGTCCTCGAAGGATTCCAGGTACCCATGTTACTCTTCCTACTTTAGCAGTTAGATGGGCCTGAGAACCTT
>NW_017306285.1:3657325-3691461 GCF_000935625.1 Nanorana parkeri | reverse complement strand
GTGTGTGTGTGTGTGTGTGTGTGTGTGTGTGTGTGTGTGTGCGCTTCTGTGTGTGGCCGGAACGCTGCCATGTGATTGACAGGTGACCAGAATGATGGGGCAGATCTCACCACATTAGTAAATGTTTATTTCCTGTCTGTAAAGGGAGATTTCCCTTTACTTCCTGTCCTGAAGACACAATAGGAAGCGAGAGGAAAACTCTTAGACTTTTGTTGATGGAACAAGCGTTCCTATTGCAGGATTTCCCCTTTTATTCCTGTCCTCATCATGACACTGGTCACAGAGACAAATATAGAGGGTGAACCTCTCCAGCACAGACCTCGTATGCAACAACTGCTGGCAACCAATCAGAAGCCAGGTTCCCACAGCTTTGAGTGGCAGGATTATATATGCTGACATCTGATTGGTCCGTGTGGACTACTGGCCAATCAATCATATGTTTCATTTGCTCGGCGTCTCATTTTTGGTCTGAGCCGTTCTAAAACAACTACACACGCTGAGCGGGACTGTTCACCCCGCAACTCCAGCCAGCCACTTCCTGTTCATGATGGACAGAGTCACCAAGGGTTAGAGTTAGGTGCTGGGGACACCCTATAACTCCTCTGTTCATGATGGACAGAGTGGGGAAGGGTTAGAGTGCTGGGGACACCTCATAACAACATTCATCATTTCCTGTCAAACAGGAAGTAAGGAAATCCCCTCTGCTGGGATACAGATAACAATAAAAACACGACAGAAGCTCCAACCCTTCCTCACTTTATAAACATCTCATTTGGCTGCAGTTATGGGATCTCACGTGACCTGCAACGATGTCCAGAGAGCAACAATTGTATAACAATGTACCCACACTACATCACAAGTCTCTGACAAGATAACAATGTATCCACACTAGATCATAAGTCTCTCTATGACAAGATAACAATGTATCCATACTAGATCATAAGTCTCTCTATGACAAGGTAACAATGTATCCACACTAGATCCTAAGTCTCTCTATGACAAGAAAACAATGTACCAAATGAGGATAATAAAGGGAAGTGATAGTTGGGAGAAG
Organism: Nanorana parkeri; assembly: GCF_000935625.1. Taxonomy (NCBI): domain Eukaryota; kingdom Metazoa; phylum Chordata; class Amphibia; order Anura; family Dicroglossidae; genus Nanorana; species Nanorana parkeri. Next base: position 3,690,407 of record NW_017306285.1, on the reverse strand, counting down.
GCAGGCGATGTATCTGTGGAGAGAAACGAGCTGCACAACGCCCGTATGGGAGAAGATATCCACACTAGATCCTAAGTCTCTCTATGACAAGAAAACAATGTACCAAATGAGGATAATAAAGGGAAGTGATAGTTGGGAGAAGGCAGGCGATGTATCTGTGGAGAGAAACGAGCTGCACAACGCCCGTATGGGAGAAGATATCCACACTAGATCCTAAGTCTCTCTATGACAAGAAAACAATGTACCAAATGAGGATAATAAAGGGAAGTGATAGTTGGGAGAAGGCAGGCGATGTATCTGTGGAGAGAAACGAGCTGCACAACGCCCGTATGGGAGAAGATATCCACACTAGATCCTAAGTCTCTCTATGACAAGAAAACAATGTACCAAATGAGGATAATAAAGGGAAGTGATAGTTGGGAGAAGGCAGGCGATGTATCTGTGGAGAGAAACGAGCTGCACAACGCCCGTATGGGAGAAGATATCCACACTAGATCCTAAGTCTCTCTATGACAAGAAAACAATGTACCAAATGAGGATAATAAAGGGAAGTGATAGTTGGGAGAAGGCAGGCGATGTATCTGTGGAGAGAAACGAGCTGCACAACGCCCGTATGGGAGAAGATATCCACACTAGATCCTAAGTCTCTCTATGACAAGAAAACAATGTACCAAATGAGGATAATAAAGGGAAGTGATAGTTGGGAGAAGGCAGGCGATGTATCTGTGGAGAGAAACGAGCTGCACAACGCCCGTATGGGAGAAGATATCCACACTAGATCCTAAGTCTCTCTATGACAAGAAAACAATGTACCAAATGAGGATAATAAAGGGAAGTGATAGTTGGGAGAAGGCAGGCGATGTATCTGTGGAGAGAAACGAGCTGCACAACGCCCGTATGGGAGAAGATATCCACACTAGATCCTAAGTCTCTCTATGACAAGAAAACAATGTACCAAATGAGGATAATAAAGGGAAGTGATAGTTGGGAGAAGGCAGGCGATGTATCTGTGGAGAGAAACGAGCTGCACAACGCCCGTATGGGAGAAGATATCCACACTAGATCCTAAGTCTCTCTATGACAAGAAAACAATGTACCAAATGAGGATAATAAAGGGAAGTGATAGTTGGGAGAAGGCAGGCGATGTATCTGTGGAGAGAAACGAGCTGCACAACGCCCGTATGGGAGAAGATATCCACACTAGATCCTAAGTCTCTCTATGACAAGAAAACAATGTACCAAATGAGGATAATAAAGGGAAGTGATAGTTGGGAGAAGGCAGGCGATGTATCTGTGGAGAGAAACGAGCTGCACAACGCCCGTATGGGAGAAGATATCCACACTAGATCCTAAGTCTCTCTATGACAAGAAAACAATGTACCAAATGAGGATAATAAAGGGAAGTGATAGTTGGGAGAAGGCAGGCGATGTATCTGTGGAGAGAAACGAGCTGCACAACGCCCGTATGGGAGAAGATATCCACACTAGATCCTAAGTCTCTCTATGACAAGAAAACAATGTACCAAATGAGGATAATAAAGGGAAGTGATAGTTGGGAGAAGGCAGGCGATGTATCTGTGGAGAGAAACGAGCTGCACAACGCCCGTATGGGAGAAGATATCCACACTAGATCCTAAGTCTCTCTATGACAAGAAAACAATGTACCAAATGAGGATAATAAAGGGAAGTGATAGTTGGGAGAAGGCAGGCGATGTATCTGTGGAGAGAAACGAGCTGCACAACGCCCGTATGGGAGAAGATATCCACACTAGATCCTAAGTCTCTCTATGACAAGAAAACAATGTACCAAATGAGGATAATAAAGGGAAGTGATAGTTGGGAGAAGGCAGGCGATGTATCTGTGGAGAGAAACGAGCTGCACAACGCCCGTATGGGAGAAGATATCCACACTAGATCCTAAGTCTCTCTATGACAAGAAAACAATGTACCAAATGAGGATAATAAAGGGAAGTGATAGTTGGGAGAAGGCAGGCGATGTATCTGTGGAGAGAAACGAGCTGCACAACGCCCGTATGGGAGAAGATATCCACACTAGATCCTAAGTCTCTCTATGACAAGAAAACAATGTACCAAATGAGGATAATAAAGGGAAGTGATAGTTGGGAGAAGGCAGGCGATGTATCTGTGGAGAGAAACGAGCTGCACAACGCCCGTATGGGAGAAGATATCCACACTAGATCCTAAGTCTCTCTATGACAAGAAAACAATGTACCAAATGAGGATAATAAAGGGAAGTGATAGTTGGGAGAAGGCAGGCGATGTATCTGTGGAGAGAAACGAGCTGCACAACGCCCGTATGGGAGAAGATATCCACACTAGATCCTAAGTCTCTCTATGACAAGAAAACAATGTACCAAATGAGGATAATAAAGGGAAGTGATAGTTGGGAGAAGGCAGGCGATGTATCTGTGGAGAGAAACGAGCTGCACAACGCCCGTATGGGAGAAGATATCCACACTAGATCCTAAGTCTCTCTATGACAAGAAAACAATGTACCAAATGAGGATAATAAAGGGAAGTGATAGTTGGGAGAAGGCAGGCGATGTATCTGTGGAGAGAAACGAGCTGCACAACGCCCGTATGGGAGAAGATATCCACACTAGATCCTAAGTCTCTCTATGACAAGAAAACAATGTACCAAATGAGGATAATAAAGGGAAGTGATAGTTGGGAGAAGGCAGGCGATGTATCTGTGGAGAGAAACGAGCTGCACAACGCCCGTATGGGAGAAGATATCCACACTAGATCCTAAGTCTCTCTATGACAAGAAAACAATGTACCAAATGAGGATAATAAAGGGAAGTGATAGTTGGGAGAAGGCAGGCGATGTATCTGTGGAGAGAAACGAGCTGCACAACGCCCGTATGGGAGAAGATATCCACACTAGATCCTAAGTCTCTCTATGACAAGAAAACAATGTACCAAATGAGGATAATAAAGGGAAGTGATAGTTGGGAGAAGGCAGGCGATGTATCTGTGGAGAGAAACGAGCTGCACAACGCCCGTATGGGAGAAGATATCCACACTAGATCCTAAGTCTCTCTATGACAAGAAAACAATGTACCAAATGAGGATAATAAAGGGAAGTGATAGTTGGGAGAAGGCAGGCGATGTATCTGTGGAGAGAAACGAGCTGCACAACGCCCGTATGGGAGAAGATATCCACACTAGATCCTAAGTCTCTCTATGACAAGAAAACAATGTACCAAATGAGGATAATAAAGGGAAGTGATAGTTGGGAGAAGGCAGGCGATGTATCTGTGGAGAGAAACGAGCTGCACAACGCCCGTATGGGAGAAGATATCCACACTAGATCCTAAGTCTCTCTATGACAAGAAAACAATGTACCAAATGAGGATAATAAAGGGAAGTGATAGTTGGGAGAAGGCAGGCGATGTATCTGTGGAGAGAAACGAGCTGCACAACGCCCGTATGGGAGAAGATATCCACACTAGATCCTAAGTCTCTCTATGACAAGAAAACAATGTACCAAATGAGGATAATAAAGGGAAGTGATAGTTGGGAGAAGGCAGGCGATGTATCTGTGGAGAGAAACGAGCTGCACAACGCCCGTATGGGAGAAGATATCCACACTAGATCCTAAGTCTCTCTATGACAAGAAAACAATGTACCAAATGAGGATAATAAAGGGAAGTGATAGTTGGGAGAAGGCAGGCGATGTATCTGTGGAGAGAAACGAGCTGCACAACGCCCGTATGGGAGAAGATATCCACACTAGATCCTAAGTCTCTCTATGACAAGAAAACAATGTACCAAATGAGGATAATAAAGGGAAGTGATAGTTGGGAGAAGGCAGGCGATGTATCTGTGGAGAGAAACGAGCTGCACAACGCCCGTATGGGAGAAGATATCCACACTAGATCCTAAGTCTCTCTATGACAAGAAAACAATGTACCAAATGAGGATAATAAAGGGAAGTGATAGTTGGGAGAAGGCAGGCGATGTATCTGTGGAGAGAAACGAGCTGCACAACGCCCGTATGGGAGAAGATATCCACACTAGATCCTAAGTCTCTCTATGACAAGAAAACAATGTACCAAATGAGGATAATAAAGGGAAGTGATAGTTGGGAGAAGGCAGGCGATGTATCTGTGGAGAGAAACGAGCTGCACAACGCCCGTATGGGAGAAGATACTTCAAAGTTCCGTTCTCTTTTCTCTGTCATTTTAACTTGAACTCTATACCAGTAAAATGATCCCGCCCTGTTTTTCCAGGATTGGAGTGCTGGACCTGCTGATCATTTTCATTGGTTGCCTTCAAAATCTCCATTGGTAAGTGGTCAGGCCGTCCTGTGCCCAATGCAGGATGTCCGGAACGTTGGCAGAGCCCAGAAGATCTTTGCTTCCGGTGCGCTCTGACGACAGTCACAGGTCCGCCTGTCGCCCACATTGGAATCCCGGGATTCAGGAGTGCCGTCCTCAAGGTGCATTTTTAACAATAAGACAAGATAAAGATTCGCCACGGTTGGGGGGTTTGGTGATGGTGTTGGTCTGTGAGGAATCTGCCTTGTATGTGTGGTGATGCCAGGACATTTGTAGTGGATCCACCTCTTCTCCCTAGTCCTCGATTGGTGTATTACAGGTGAAGGAGGAGTACAGCGGAACAGACACTCTAGAGCTCACACCCTACGATCGAGGTTTAAGTCCCGGCTTACATACTGCCATTCTGCAGCTCGTTCCTCTCATACTACATTGGCTCTGGGTTGTCCACCTTCTCCTCCTTCTTCTTGTATCGGTTACCTTTCCTTGGACAATATATATCCTCCATTGGGTACATTGTTTTTGTCCCCATAGTGAGTAATATGATATTAGAGACTTCTGAAGAAGTGAGGAAACATTGTTCTACCTTTGTTACTATATAGAGGTCACCTATCTGTTGTGTGTTTTCTATTGTCTGATAATACGGCGGATCGTTTCCAGAGGTTAATTAATATATATCCCAAGTACTGAGTCCTCTCCGCTCCACCCCTGTCCTTGTTTTTAATGGAGTTCTGCTTAAACAAGCTGGAACAGAACATCTTCCATACAGGAGACTTAGGGTGCCCCGTGTCTGAAGAAAGTCTGCACCCTCCATGTAGATGAAGTAACTGCCATGTTCCCTGACTTGATCTTCATCTTGTCTTTCTTCTAGGAGATCACATTGCGATTGGTTCAGATTGTGAGCTGTTGGCAGCCCAGATTGAGGAGGATATCCTTTTTATTGCGGGGTAGGATGAATACAATTTAATGGCGGCTCATGTGAAAGTAAAGAAGAAGCGACGGTAATGGTCAATATTTTGGGTATGTGGGGGATGTTTTTGGTAGAGCGGTCTCCTAGGCTCACCAAATATATATTAAAATCCCCCTTTAGATCTAGCAATACCTGTGTCATGTATGACGTGGTTGTCGGTAGACCTAAAGGGGACTGTTTGGATAAGCCCGGAGTCCCTGTACATGAAACTGATTAGCTGGAGTCTCCGGACAAAAGCCAGAGAGTTCCCTGCAATGGTCAACAGTCCTCAATTGGCTACAAGCACCATATTCCTGGGCTCCTAGAGCTGTAGCTGGGCCCCCCTAGGCCAGGGGTAGCCAAACTCTGGACCTCTGACTGTGGTGGAACTACAAATCCCATGAGGCATTGCAAGATTCTGACAGCCACAGACATGACTCCCGGAGAGAGATGCATCATGGGATTTGTAGTTTCACCACAGCTGGAGGGCCGGAGTTTAGCTAACCCTGCCCTAGGCACTCAATGGGCCCTAGGCTCCTGCCTATGGTGCGTTGTGGATGATCCGGCTCTATCCTGTCCTCCAGAGAGCTGCAGTTATTTTCTTTTAAAGGACAACTTCACTTTTGGGGACTGTTGCATATGATTAGGAGAAGGGTGAAACATACTTTGCATCTTTACAGCATCAGCACTTGTATAGCAAATACATATGTCAGACTGTTCCGTAGCGTTCCCTTTGCAGAGGTATCACTGGATTCTTAATTGTCTTATGTCACGTGACCCACGCGTGTGCAGTTCTACCCTCAGTTCTGACATCCTGGCCGTGCTCCCCAGCAGAGCGGGATCATCACTAGAGCGAGCACCTTGCGGGAGATAGAAGATAGTAATGATCCCCTTCCCCGTGTGACCAGTGATCAGTTGTCACGGGGATGAGCTGTGACGTCAACAACACGCCAGCACCGCGGCAAATCCAAAGCGAGGTTTGATCTGCACATGCATGGGACACACAGTAGGGGCGATATAAGGGGGGGAAGCAGAACTATGGCCAGAAAGCTTCACAGATGGTGCCAGTGGGGTAAAAAGGACCTACAACAAAACATAGAATGCCAAGTAATAATGACCTGTGGTGTGCTTACTATGAACTGCTTTATTAATACATGACTGCCATCTGTATGCATGTCTGTTTTGGCATGCCTTGAGTGCAGCAATGTTGGTGCGCTGGGAGCATCAGGACGTGAAGCCTCTAGTGCTGCCAAGGTGTGCAATTGACGCTTTGCCCCGAACATATTTTGTAGGGGCCCTTAGTCACATATCAATGTTATCGGACCCTTAACTGTCCTCACTGGTATTTGGGGAGGTGCAAAACACTGACATGAAATACAAGAACCGGATCCGAAGCCGAATCGCCAACTTGAAGGACTCCAAGAATCCGGATTTAAGGAAGAACGTGCTGTGTGGCGCCATCACCCCGGAGCAGATTGCCATCATGACCTGTGAGGTGGGTTTGCTGCAATTTGGCTGTTAGTGATTATACTTTACTGTTCACCCGCTAGGCCTGACCCCAAACCTCACCGTAACCCTGATTCCTATTCCTGTCTCCTCGGTTACTTTGTGTGCAGGGGACCTGGCGCTGCCTGTGGGGTTTTTTTGTGTGCCCCAATGCCCATGAATGATGACCAGGCAGTATGGGTTTGAGGGGCTGGATTCAGTGTCAGGGGCTTTGGGGAATAGATTTTGGGCCTCATGTAAGGGTTAAGATAAAAGTCGCTGTAAACCCTAAATGAGTGACATGTAGTTTTATGAAATGCTGCCTATTATATATGTAAATAAACATGTTCCCTCCCCCTTTTTTTCTCCTGTGACCTTTTTGCAGCTACTTCATGTCTACATGCACTCCAGCAATGGCTGCATGACATTTCTCTAGACAGCAGTGGACCATGCCTGCATGATGTGTGTTGAAACGTCCACTTGTAGTCTCCATTATAAGTCTGTGTGTCAGGGTGACAATGCAGGAGTAGAAGTGGGAGACGGGGTGTTGTCACCCTATAACAGGAAGTATCTGAACAAGGACCTTCATAGCAGAATCAGCAGGGATTATTTTATTATACAAGCTGCAGATTTAAAGATTGAAATTGATTTGTGAAATAGCAATGACATTGAGGTGTTGAAGCTTACATGAGTAGGTTTCAGTGGTCGGGTTCATATGTAGTGCAAGCAACGGGGATTACCACAAGGTGATGAGGGCTGTAGAGAGATCCTGGGTAAGCTATGACCCTCCAGCTCAGCTGTAGTGACAACTCTCAGCCTACCTGTGTGCTGGTACAGGAGAGGTGTCATTGTCCTTTCTTCTATCTCCAGGAAATGGCAAGCAATGAGCTAAAGGAGATGAGGAAAGCCATGACTAAGGCGGCCATTCAGGAGCATCAGATGGGGAAGACGGGAGGAACGCAGACGGATCTCTTCTCCTGCGGCAAATGCAAGAAGAAAAACTGCACTTACACCCAGGTGAGTGCTGGATGTACCTGTGCTGGAGAGCCACTAGAGGGCGCTGCTGGATGTGACTGCACAGTGACGGGTCTGATGATGTATGGACGTGATGTGTGACATGTAGCCCAAATACTCCTGAAAAAAATCATCATTAAAACTTTATTTATATCAATATTGAGTAGCAGTACCAGCACTACGTCCGAGAAGTACTGGCATGGTGCTGTACACAAATGTAGTAGCATGACGAAGATTGGAAGGCACTCAACGGGCTTCCACAGGAACACTTTCTTTTCTCTCTCCCTCTCTTTTTCTTTTCTCTCTCTCTTGCTCTTTCTCCATCTCTTTCTCTCTCCTTTTTCTTTCTTTCTGTCTCCCTCTCTCTCTTTCTTTCTTTCTCTCTCTCCTTATTTCTTTCTTTTTTTCTCTTTCGCTCTTTCTCTCTCCTTTTCTCTCCCCCTCCCCTATCCATACTTCTGTGACACTGTGCAGCCCACACTGAGCCCCTCATACTCGCTGTCTGGTACTTCACCTCCTACATTTGCCAAAAACATCTCCTCCATTCTTCTGGTCCGGCCGTCTGTTCTGCACATGAATGGTCTCCAGCAGCGTCTGTGCGGCACAGCGTGGGTCTGACAGGAGCGTGCATGGGTGAGTATGAAAGTTTGGGGTGGGGGGTCGCTGGGGAGTAAGCCTGCCGTGATTGCGCCGCGACCCGTGATTGCCGTGATGGCGCCGCGACCCACTGCAGAAGGGCTCGCGACCCACTTTTGGGTCGCGACCCATGAGTTGAGAACCACTGATTTAAGGGATACATGTATGAAACTCTAGTACTGTACGATCCTTATACACCTGACATATCCTTATACTGGGCACTTCACTCTGTGGAGGATAACCAGTGTGCACTTCCCTTGATCTGCTCTGTGCACATTTCCATGCAAGATGAAACTTCCCGGTGGTCTTGCTCTCCTCTCCAGTGAACAGGTGACTGGCCTCTGAGACACCAGTGCATTGTGGGAAGGCAGGGGACGTGTCAGGGGAGCGAGTGGTTCCAGTATGGGCTAAGTACAGGTCCTCTTTAAGATCTAACAAGTAGCATGCACCAGGGGGGTAACTTGGTGAATGTTATAATACAGAGAAGCAATGGCGTCATGTATGTACATAACATGTGCGTCTCTCTTGTAGGTGCAGACACGCAGTGCTGATGAACCAATGACCACGTTTGTTGTGTGCAACGAGTGTGGAAACCGATGGAAAGTAAGTGCACGGCTTCATCGCTGAATTTCTACATTGCTTTCAATGTTCGTGGTTAACTCCAGCCGAAACTTCAGTGAAGAGGAGCAAGGACCCCTGTCAGGTTTTTACTACTGCTTGTGTCCCGCTGGGGAGATTTCTCCTCATTTCCTGTGTGATGACTGGGACAGGGAGTGGGAAACTTGCTAACAGGGGCATAGCGGTTACGACAGAGGTAGGTAACTCCTGCCTTCCGGCTGTTGTGGAACTACAAGTCCCATGAGGCATTGCAAGACTCTTGACAGCCACAGGGATGGCTCCCAGAGGCATGATGGGATTTGTAGGTAAAGCACAGCTGGGGGGCCGGATATGGTTACCCCTGGATTAGGATGTGACAGTCTGGCAGCTGTTGGAAGTTAGCAGGCAGCCAGGTGCAGAGGAATGCCAATTGTAATGAAATCCCTCCTGATCTGTCTTCTTCCGATTGGGTTAAAGCAGCTTTCCCAAACAGAGGAACCCTTCAAATAGTTTCCACGTCTCAGGGAACCCCCTGCTAAATCCAAATGCATTGGAGGTTGGTGGGAATAATGCCCCTTAGATCGGTGGCCAGTCGGAGGAATGCCCCTTAGATCGGTGGCCAGGCGGAGGAATGCCCCTTAGATCGGTGGCCAGGCGGAGGAATGCCCCTTAGATCGGTGGCCAGGCGGAGGAATGCCCCTTAGATCGGTGGCCAGGCGGAGGAATGCCCCTTAGATCGGTGGCCAGGCGGAGGAATGCCCCTTAGATCGGTGGCCAGGCGGAGGAATGCCCCTTAGATCGGTGGCCAGGCGGAGGAATGCCCCTTAGATCGGTGGCCAGGCGGAGGAATGCCCCTTAGATCGGTGGCCAGGCGGAGGAATGCCCCTTAGATCGGTGGCCAGGCGGAGGAATGCCCCTTAGATCGGTGGCCAGGCGGAGGAATGCCCCTTAGATCGGTGGCCAGGCGGAGGAATGCCCCTTAGATCGGTGGCCAGGCGGAGGAATGCCCCTTAGATCGGTGGCCAGGCGGAGGAATGCCCCTTAGATCGGTGGCCAGGCGGAGGAATGCCCCTTAGATCGGTGGCCAGGCGGAGGAATGCCCCTTAGATCGGTGGCCAGGCGGAGGAATGCCCCTTAGATCGGTGGCCAGGCGGAGGAATGCCCCTTAGATCGGTGGCCAGGCGGAGGAATGCCCCTTAGATCGGTGGCCAGGCGGAGGAATGCCCCTTAGATCGGTGGCCAGGCGGAGGAATGCCCCTTAGATCGGTGGCCAGGCGGAGGAATGCCCCTTAGATCGGTGGCCAGGCGGAGGAATGCCCCTTAGATCGGTGGCCAGGCGGAGGAATGCCCCTTAGATCGGTGGCCAGGCGGAGGAATGCCCCTTAGATCGGTGGCCAGGCGGAGGAATGCCCCTTAGATCGGTGGCCAGGCGGAGGAATGCCCCTTAGATCGGTGGCCAGGCGGAGGAATGCCCCTTAGATCGGTGGCCAGGCGGAGGAATGCCCCTTAGATCGGTGGCCAGGCGGAGGAATGCCCCTTAGATCGGTGGCCAGGCGGAGGAATGCCCCTTAGATCGGTGGCCAGGCGGAGGAATGCCCCTTAGATCGGTGGCCAGGCGGAGGAATGCCCCTTAGATCGGTGGCCAGGCGGAGGAATGCCCCTTAGATCGGTGGCCAGGCGGAGGAATGCCCCTTAGATCGGTGGCCAGGCGGAGGAATGCCCCTTAGATCGGTGGCCAGGCGGAGGAATGCCCCTTAGATCGGTGGCCAGGCGGAGGAATGCCCCTTAGATCGGTGGCCAGGCGGAGGAATGCCCCTTAGATCGGTGGCCAGGCGGAGGAATGCCCCTTAGATCGGTGGCCAGGCGGAGGAATGCCCCTTAGATCGGTGGCCAGGCGGAGGAATGCCCCTTAGATCGGTGGCCAGGCGGAGGAATGCCCCTTAGATCGGTGGCCAGGCGGAGGAATGCCCCTTAGATCGGTGGCCAGGCGGAGGAATGCCCCTTAGATCGGTGGCCAGGCGGAGGAATGCCCCTTAGATCGGTGGCCAGGCGGAGGAATGCCCCTTAGATCGGTGGCCAGGCGGAGGAATGCCCCTTAGATCGGTGGCCAGGCGGAGGAATGCCCCTTAGATCGGTGGCCAGGCGGAGGAATGCCCCTTAGATCGGTGGCCAGGCGGAGGAATGCCCCTTAGATCGGTGGCCAGGCGGAGGAATGCCCCTTAGATCGGTGGCCAGGCGGAGGAATGCCCCTTAGATCGGTGGCCAGGCGGAGGAATGCCCCTTAGATCGGTGGCCAGGCGGAGGAATGCCCCTTAGATCGGTGGCCAGGCGGAGGAATGCCCCTTAGATCGGTGGCCAGGCGGAGGAATGCCCCTTAGATCGGTGGCCAGGCGGAGGAATGCCCCTTAGATCGGTGGCCAGGCGGAGGAATGCCCCTTAGATCGGTGGCCAGGCGGAGGAATGCCCCTTAGATCGGTGGCCAGGCGGAGGAATGCCCCTTAGATCGGTGGCCAGGCGGAGGAATGCCCCTTAGATCGGTGGCCAGGCGGAGGAATGCCCCTTAGATCGGTGGCCAGGCGGAGGAATGCCCCTTAGATCGGTGGCCAGGCGGAGGAATGCCCCTTAGATCGGTGGCCAGGCGGAGGAATGCCCCTTAGATCGGTGGCCAGGCGGAGGAATGCCCCTTAGATCGGTGGCCAGGCGGAGGAATGCCCCTTAGATCGGTGGCCAGGCGGAGGAATGCCCCTTAGATCGGTGGCCAGGCGGAGGAATGCCCCTTAGATCGGTGGCCAGGCGGAGGAATGCCCCTTAGATCGGTGGCCAGGCGGAGGAATGCCCCTTAGATCGGTGGCCAGGCGGAGGAATGCCCCTTAGATCGGTGGCCAGGCGGAGGAATGCCCCTTAGATCGGTGGCCAGGCGGAGGAATGCCCCTTAGATCGGTGGCCAGGCGGAGGAATGCCCCTTAGATCGGTGGCCAGGCGGAGGAATGCCCCTTAGATCGGTGGCCAGGCGGAGGAATGCCCCTTAGATCGGTGGCCAGGCGGAGGAATGCCCCTTAGATCGGTGGCCAGGCGGAGGAATGCCCCTTAGATCGGTGGCCAGGCGGAGGAATGCCCCTTAGATCGGTGGCCAGGCGGAGGAATGCCCCTTAGATCGGTGGCCAGGCGGAGGAATGCCCCTTAGATCGGTGGCCAGGCGGAGGAATGCCCCTTAGATCGGTGGCCAGGCGGAGGAATGCCCCTTAGATCGGTGGCCAGGCGGAGGAATGCCCCTTAGATCGGTGGCCAGGCGGAGGAATGCCCCTTAGATCGGTGGCCAGGCGGAGGAATGCCCCTTAGATCGGTGGCCAGGCGGAGGAATGCCCCTTAGATCGGTGGCCAGGCGGAGGAATGCCCCTTAGATCGGTGGCCAGGCGGAGGAATGCCCCTTAGATCGGTGGCCAGGCGGAGGAATGCCCCTTAGATCGGTGGCCAGGCGGAGGAATGCCCCTTAGATCGGTGGCCAGGCGGAGGAATGCCCCTTAGATCGGTGGCCAGGCGGAGGAATGCCCCTTAGATCGGTGGCCAGGCGGAGGAATGCCCCTTAGATCGGTGGCCAGGCGGAGGAATGCCCCTTAGATCGGTGGCCAGGCGGAGGAATGCCCCTTAGATCGGTGGCCAGGCGGAGGAATGCCCCTTAGATCGGTGGCCAGGCGGAGGAATGCCCCTTAGATCGGTGGCCAGGCGGAGGAATGCCCCTTAGATCGGTGGCCAGGCGGAGGAATGCCCCTTAGATCGGTGGCCAGGCGGAGGAATGCCCCTTAGATCGGTGGCCAGGCGGAGGAATGCCCCTTAGATCGGTGGCCAGGCGGAGGAATGCCCCTTAGATCGGTGGCCAGGCGGAGGAATGCCCCTTAGATCGGTGGCCAGGCGGAGGAATGCCCCTTAGATCGGTGGCCAGGCGGAGGAATGCCCCTTAGATCGGTGGCCAGGCGGAGGAATGCCCCTTAGATCGGTGGCCAGGCGGAGGAATGCCCCTTAGATCGGTGGCCAGGCGGAGGAATGCCCCTTAGATCGGTGGCCAGGCGGAGGAATGCCCCTTAGATCGGTGGCCAGGCGGAGGAATGCCCCTTAGATCGGTGGCCAGGCGGAGGAATGCCCCTTAGATCGGTGGCCAGGCGGAGGAATGCCCCTTAGATCGGTGGCCAGGCGGAGGAATGCCCCTTAGATCGGTGGCCAGGCGGAGGAATGCCCCTTAGATCGGTGGCCAGGCGGAGGAATGCCCCTTAGATCGGTGGCCAGGCGGAGGAATGCCCCTTAGATCGGTGGCCAGGCGGAGGAATGCCCCTTAGATCGGTGGCCAGGCGGAGGAATGCCCCTTAGATCGGTGGCCAGGCGGAGGAATGCCCCTTAGATCGGTGGCCAGGCGGAGGAATGCCCCTTAGATCGGTGGCCAGGCGGAGGAATGCCCCTTAGATCGGTGGCCAGGCGGAGGAATGCCCCTTAGATCGGTGGCCAGGCGGAGGAATGCCCCTTAGATCGGTGGCCAGGCGGAGGAATGCCCCTTAGATCGGGGGCCAGTCGGAGGAACGCCCCTTAGATCGGTTAGAAATGGCAATTCCCTAGCACAGCCCCCTCCTTGTATTTTCACAGTCCTCTCCTCTTCTGTCTGTGTTGGCCCAGCTCCTCTTTCCCTTTTACGTAGCTGCTAGAGTAGGAGCAAAGGGTAATACTATAGACTTGAGTGACAGCTCTGAGTCTGATGACATCACATCCAAGATGGTGGCCCCCTGCAGCAGTCTCTGGGAGGCTTTATGAATAGAATACAATAAATGTCCATATAATGTGATGGGGGGAGATTGTTGTTGTCTGGTGACAGGGTCTCTTTGTTAACTTGTATCCATTCTCTTCCTTTTTGCAGTTTTGTTAAGGACTCTGTAAGTGACCCGTCTCATCTTCTCCCGCCCATTACTGCGCCGCATGCAAAGACGCCAATCCAAAACCAAGCCTGCCATCATCATCATTACTATGGTATATACTTATATCTAGAACTATATATATCCTGTTTTTTTATGACTTGTTTCCCATTGGTGGAAAGGACTCGCAGTTACGTCGAAGACTTGTTTTTGCCGTTTGCATTCCATAAAGAGGACCTGTGGTGAACCGGGGTTTGCCGCTTTGTATAATTGTTTAAAGTAAAGTTGACATTTGTCTCCACGTTGTCTTTATTTTTGTCCATACAAAGTCTTTGCTTCCTGCTCCTCGCAGGTCACATGACACGGTGGGTCTACTTCCTCTTCGCCCGGGTGCTCCTCGATGATGCAGAAAGCGGCAATGAAGTGATGGCGTCAGTGTCACTCTCTGCATTGTATGGGGTGCCGAGGTAACACAGCCTCGGGGGGTGGCTCCATGATGCCCTGCACTCACAGGATGTCCTCAGTCTTCTGGGTGTAAAAGACTAAAGCCGAGTATACACGGAGATATCTTCCTCGTTCTTCCTGCGGGCTGAATGAAGGAAATATAACTGATTCCTCCATCATCGCTTACAAGCCTTGAGGGAGGAATCTCCCGCTGTTTGTTGTATTCTGACAGTGGCCGCTGTCAGAATACCCAAACGGAGCCTGCAGCTGATAGGCTGCCAGCTCTGTCCACCCAAGAATATTCCAGCTGGCTACTTTGATCAGCTGATGGAGGGATGCCGGCCGGTAGGGTGCCCACAGCGGCATCCATTGTGTGAATTTCGGCTGTTTATCAGTAACCGTGCCTGTGCCTGAGAAACGTGAGCGGGGTCTCCACAGCGGCCTTCCCAATGCTCGCACATACATGACATTCCATCACACAGCGGGATTACAATAGTAACTGGGCAAGCTGTTCATTTGCTTCTTCCCCACAGAAACCTCAGCTGGAGTCGTCGGTGGTACTTAATAGATGTTAGCTCAGAGGTAGGCAACCTCGGCATTGCAGTTGTAGTAAAACCACAAATCCCATCATGCCTGTGACCATCAGTCTTGCAATGCCTCGTGGGACTTGTAGTTCCACAACAGCTGGAGTGCCGAGGTTGCCTGAATTCGATAACGGTCCAGCTGCATTGAAAGGCCGTGTAACATCCATAAGGTACCATTTCTAGATGTGATAGCTTTGCTGCCTTACAGGACCCAGAGAAGGTGTTCAATCCATTTCATGTAAAGTGCAGAACAAATCCTTTTCTCACCCCCAACAACCAATGGGATTCATTTTCATCTTTCCAGTGTCATTGCATCTCAGAATCTGGTTGCTAAGGGAAACAAGAACTTCGGTAAGTGAAGGCCGGGCCCCAGCAGTGCACTCTGGGTAGTCTCAGGATCCCAGAAGTCTGATTGGTGACGTAGACAGAAAAGGAGTCTTGGGTTGTGTAATCTGCCCCTTACCCAGCGAGGTGACTCCAGCCAAACACAGCGGGGCAAAGTTCTCTGTATTTCAGTGCCGTGAACATAGTACGGTGGAAATGGCTCTGTCCTAAGGTGTCATGGTAGCACTTTCTGTTTTCTTATACAGCGCCCCCTGCTGGGCCACAGACAAAGTGCAGCCAGTGCCGATATGTCCTTCACTTTGTGTGCATTCTACATGATTCTGAAATAGAATGAGAACCCGTCTTCTGGAGACCGGGGTTTGAAGCCCTCTGAGGGAAACATGAAAACAATAAGGCTTCGCTCAAATGTATTTATAAGTGATATCCAATGGAGCTGGAACTGGGGTTAGAACCAGGAACTCCGAGATCACAGCTATTACCGTTCCTCATGACAGATCCCGTAAGCCGGCTCTAAAGGTGCGCATACACTGCACGATTATCGTACGATAATCGTATGCGATCGGGTTTTCGTACGAGAATCGAGCAGTGTGAACGGAGACGTGCGACCGTTTCTACTGTACGGTCGCACGTCTTCTGTCGAACCAGCATGTTCGAAAACCAACCGGGAATCGTACGATTCTCGGCTAGTTAGAACAGTGCTCGGAAGATGAATGCTGAACGGGCCGGTGTGCGCACGCGCACACTGCCCGTTCAGCATTGCGGTCATCGGAAGCCCGCCCCTCAGGAGGGCGGGCTTGCGATGATCGAGAGTGCGATCTGCCTGTCCAAGATAGGCAGATCGTACGTTTTTTTAATCCCTTTTCAACCATCGCAAGACTAAAGTCTTGCGATGGTTGTAGAGTGTATGGCCACCTTAAGACTGAACTCGTATCATCATCAACTCAACTCAACCCAACCTGTGTGCCGTCATCATCATCAACTCAACCCAACCCAACCTGTGTGCCGTCATCATCATCAACTCATCCCAACCTGTGGGTCTGAAATTGGAGGACAGCCCATCTGCTAAACATTCTGCCCACAACCCCATAAATTAATAAGAAGAGATAAGTCCCAGCTCATTATAAATATTGATGGCGGGAGGGATATTGGATCACCTGGTGCCAATCTTCATTAATCTGCCAATTATGCAAAATGGGAGGAGCACATCATGAATGGAACACATCAATGATGATTGTATGTACTAAGTCTTGATGTGTAAAGGGCTGACTGCTAAGTGTCTGAGTCACAGCTGATCCAAAGAAGGAAAAAATATTCTAAGTCCCACTTTTTACTCACAATCAATGATCTTTTTTTAATATATATACTAAGTATATTTTCCTGATTTCCTACTTCCAGATGTTTGAAGGGCTGGCTGCTAAACCCCCACCATCAGACCTTGGCTCTGGCGTAGGGGTTTGGCAGCCGGGCCCAGAAGTGATTTTGGAGTCGTAGGTTCGATTCCCGGTTCTTCTAAATTAAATTTATAAGAGTCGCTGATCACATTTCACTTCCTAAGTCCTGAATGACGGGCCTGCTAGACAAAGGGCCACCTGGCTCAGAGGTTTAGGCGCTCGTCTATGGCCCAGCAGATATTTTGGAGTCGCCGGTTCGAATCTCAGTTTTGCTTTCTGAATTTGTGCCGACTTATCACTCCTGAAATAGGAGAATGAACACATGAGTTGCTGAGCAGAGGCGAGTAGCTCAGTGGATAAGAGCGTTGACCCAGGGCGCCATAGACCTGAGTTCAAATCCACACAAGTGCTGTAGACCCCCAAGGGCCCACCAATGAGAGCGCTGCAGACCTCAAGTGCAAATCCATGATAGTGCTGTAGACCCCCCCGAGTGCAATACCACAAGAGCACTGTAGACCCCCCAAGGGCGAGTACATGGAAGCACAGTAGACTCGAATCGCTGAGTGAAAGCTTGGAGGCCATGGACAACCCACCCGTCTGCTCCAGTCCCAGGCCCCCACAGGCCTGTAACATGTGTGTGCATCACAATAGAGTGTGGACTACCCCCTCTTCGGTCCATAGTCTGTGACATCACTGCAACATATATTGCCTCAGCTCAACCATTGAAGTGCTCGTTCTTCTATTTCAGGATTGGGAACCATTTGTACAATACAAAAAAATAATAATAAGTAAACTACTAAACCAGGTTCATGTGTAAGTACCCAGAGTTCTGAGTATCGCCCTCTGACCCATCTTCATACAAACAGGTTATTATAGAAACTCATAGAGCTCACACGTGAACTAGTTCTCTGGAGAGTCCATCTTGGGAGTTGATGACATTTCACCCAAACAGCGACATGCCAACTCCAAAAGTCTCTTACAGACAGAACTCTCCCAACAAAAGAAGTGAAATGATTAGCCGAGTAAAAATAACAATCACTGGCTGTAAGGCAGAACTCTAACCCACAAGGTACACCCCGCAGTTATACCTCATCACCACGACATGTCACCATTGAGGTGCTCGTTCTATCTCACAAAGACAAGGCTAGGACCAATTGGATAAGACCCCCAACAGATACCTCAGGCCTCAGTTCTCCTCTACACCCACCAGAGGACACTGGTCTCTGAGCCATCTCCACACAAGCACAGTCTAACAGGAAAGTACAAGACATTTCACCAGCAGGAGACACCACGGGGACTTAACCCCCAGCCAATGAAACTACAATAAGAGGAAGGCCAACACATCGAATACTTCCAGCCAAAGCAGCATAATCACTGCTGATAACTAGACAAAGGGTGTCAGTCTCTCAGTGATCTCCTCCACACTAGGACCCCCCCAATTGTCGGTCCCATCAAACAAGTACAAGCCGTTCACCAGCTACACCAAAGGGTTAAAACTACGTCAGCCAGAGCTTTCACCTCAATAAAACCATGATCATGGACCGCAAATAAAAAGAATAAGCCCTCCGGCGTCACATGACTCAAAACACAATCAAAGTATTCTTTGATTTGACAAATAGAACATCGTCATCGATAGAGAAGACCATTGTGCCAAGGAATCAAGCACGGGTCTCCGTCAAATGAGTTCTTGACCTATGAGGCACCTCCACCTCCTCCTCCGGATCTTCTGTTGGCCACAACAGACAAGGTGACGTCATATTCAATTGTAATAAAAAGGTTTAAGTTCCAATACAAGTCACAGGAAATACCTGAAAGCACCTTCACTGCAAGTTCTGTTCCTTTGTTTCACCCAACCCTAAAGTCAGCTAATATATTTACCCTGGCGTCCGTCCGCAGTGCCTAGGCAACGTGATGTCACCGTTCTTTCCGGTGGGATCCCTCGGAATGCTGAGTACCCAAAAATCTTGCATTGTGTCGTGTCCTCTTACAAGGTTTTGGGTGTTTATTAGGGATGCACCAATACCGTTTTTTCGGATCGAGTATCGATATTTGTCTTTCGGTATTCGATAGTGGTACTTCCGCTAGCATGGAGCCGGCTTATCAGCCAATCTGGAAGCCAGACAGTCCTGTCATTACCTGCCGCCCGGCTTCCTGATTGGCCAGGAAGCTGGCTTCATGCTGTTTGGCTAGCTCAATGCTGATTGTTTAGGAAGCCGGCTTCCGGGCCAATCAACATGGAGCCAGCTAAACAGCATGGGGCTGGCTTCCCAGCCAATCAGGAAGCCGGGCAGAGAGTCATTACCGACCGCCCAGCTTCCTGGTTGGCCTGGAAGCCAGCTCCATGTGCTCTTGCGGCACTGCCGGTTAGAGGAAATGTCCCTCTGACCAGAAGTTCTGGTATCGGGGGTAAGTATCAGAGCATTTGGGTGAGTACTTCCTCTCTTCATCTCCATAAGGTGGGAGGTGTTCTGTAGTCTGTATTTAACACTAACATGTGTGTGACACGGGGAACCCCATAATCAGGGTTTGTTGCTTTTTACATAATGCCGGCGGAGATGTTTTGTGTCCAGCTTTGCTTTAAAATAGATCCCAAGCGCTGCTTTCCCATACAAGCTTTAACAGGCTAATGTTATTTTCAACACGTGTTTACAAACCTTTACAATCTTTTGTGAAAAGAATACCTGATGATCCTGCAACTGAGGTTCTTGTCCAGGCACTTCCTGTTACAGGATGACAACTGCCTCCCAATTGTGCTCCACCCTGTCACATGCACCCCTGGGTTGAGACTTCAAGTGGCCGTGCTGACACACATTGGTACAGGCATGGTCCACCGTTGTCACCTTCGGGTTGCCCGTACCAGAGCAATGATGTGCAGCTGATGCTGGACTGAGTGCATGTAGACAGGAAGTGGCTGCAGGGGGATCAGAAACTCTGAGATGGAGAAAAAGTAAAAACAATATTTAATGGGGGGGGGAAAAAAATGGCAATTGTTTATGATACATAGGCCTTCTCGCAAACTAAATGTCATCCCGCTGGGGTTTCCATCTACTTTCTGGGGTTGGCAGTGTGAATAGAACTCAAATGACATATGCACATTTCTCGACAAAGACGAAGATGAAACATCCACAACGTCTCAATTTTCGGCAGAGGGTTCAGAAAAGTCATCACTGTAAACAGAGCCCCAGACTGTAAGTGACTGGGGCCTTATGAGTAAGTGGATTATGTTATGTACTAAGGCAGCGGAACCTCTGCCCAGCCCCCCACCCACCAGGTCACCTAAAAATCTTCCACACCAGCGAGGAGAAATCGCCTGTACCCCACAACATTCAGAAAATGAAACAAAAACAAAAATTAAAAACAAAGTAAAATTCCTAAATTGCGTAAAATCGTACCTCCTCCCCGTCTACCCTTTAAATACCCCCAACACGCGAGGAGGTATCACCGGGCAGCACTGAAAATGCAAACAGCAAGATTCAATAAGAGCTGCAAACTGCCGATGTTTCACTGGGTGCGGGGACACACTTGGTGCGGGGACACACTGGGTGCGGGGACACCAAGTGAAATAAATCAATGTGTGTTAGCCAAATCTAAATCTTTGATAACAAATGTTTCCCAATTCATAATACAGATTCTATAGGCAGTTGCAGCTCAATGATATCTTATGAGAATAAATCACACAAAAATGTATTGCAGAGGTGAGCAAACTCCGGCCCTCCGGCTGTGGTGCAACTACAAGTCCCAAGAGGCATTGCAAGACTAACACCCGCCATTCATCCTCTGTGAACACCCGCCATTCATCCTCTGTGAACACCCGCCATTCATCCTCTGTGAACACCCGCCATTCATCCTCTGTGAACACCCGCCATTCATCCTCTGTGAAGGCTTCTACGGCTCCACAAGCCACAGATCTTTGGGAGGAGGATCTAAAGCTACCCATACACCTTACAACCATTGCACCACTTTCGTTGTGCGATGGTTGTAAGGTGATTAAAATTCCGAACGATCTGCACATCTTGGACAGGCAGATCGTAATTGCGATCATCACAAGCCCTCCCCACTGAGGGGTGGGCTTCCCATGATTGGAGTGCCGTGCGGGCAGTGTGCGCTTGCGCACACCGGCCCGTGCGGCATTCGTCTCCCGAGCACACCACCAACCCGCCGAAAATCGCACGATTTTCGGCAGGTTTGCCAGCGAGCTCGGAAGACGAAAGTCGTGCGACCTTACAGTAGAAGCGGTCGCACACTGATCTTTGGTTTATAATTCTGTCAGTTCAGGTTTACAGAGGCAGATGTATAGTTCCTAAATGCTATTACTGCACCCCGTGCAAGCATCCTTGGGGAAAGGAACAGGAGGAATCACATGTAGTAATATACACACTATGAATCATGTCAGAATCTGACAATGATCACATGACAAACCTGTGTTGCCTAATGACTATTTTGCCATAAAAATCTGCCCCCTTAAAGGGGAGCTTCATGAGTAGAAGGGCAAAAATATACAATCCCCACAGAGGCACTTTCTCCTATAATCCCAGAGTATTACAGCCGGAGTGGCCTTTCTGCTATTGCCATGCTGTTGATAAACTATCAACCTAAAAATACCTGCAGTTAGCCATTTACCCACAAGAGGGCAGTACAACCACAAGCATGAGTCAAACCAATAATGCACATTAGCAATTCACAAAAGATATTAACGTTTTATATATTTCCTGATGCACTATAAATAATAAAAAAGATAGGGGGGAGGGGGGGTTACTCTTAAATCAGCACAGCTCAACTTTTCCCCTTATTTTAGATAGATATGTATAAAATTGCCTCTGAATACCAGTCTAAGCATCCGATTTCCATTGCTGCCATCAAAAACCAGCACTTCTCTCCCGGGAAATATTTGTGCTTTTGGGAGAAAGGTCATAGGTCAATGCGGCTGGCTACATGGGTCTCTGGAACCTGCAATTGGCAGCACTGCCAGCAGGCATCAGCGAGTCACGTGTCAGTTTGTTGGCTGTGATTTCTGGTGGCTGCGGATGATCTGGGTGGTTTAGGTGGAAATACTTTGGGCTTTGGGACAGGGGGTTGGGTTCTGGGTGTGGCCACGTTTACCTCCTTCGGAGACAAGATAGAGATGTAATCCTCGTAGATCATGCGTGCCTTCTCTTCCATGCTGTGTTTGCTGTTGTCCTTCTTCAGCTCCTCGCAGGCCAGCCAGAAGAGCATGTTCTCCTCGCTGTACTCGGTGCGCAAAAACTCGCGGAACACGTTGCGCCCGGCGGGATTCTTCATCAGCTTCTCGAAGGAGTGGCTCCAGCTGTGCACCTCTTCTGAGGACGGCATTGTGCTGCTTGGAGAGACAAGTGAGAAGAAGGTCGGAATGTAAATACTGGAGCCCAAGTCTTACCATTTAAAAGGAACACTCCACTTAAAACATGAACCCTTCACAAATAGTATTTGATAAATCTACTATATCCTGAAGAGTCCCTTTTCTGAGGCTGAAATTACTTCCCCGAAGGGTGGTCTCCACCTCCTGAACTCTGAGACTCTCTTAACCCGTGCTCCATTTATATCACCAAATGGTTCAATTTCGGCAAGGAACTTCAGCACAGGTATTTCACATTCATTATTTGGCGCCTTTTTATAATTTCATTGCACAATATTTCTGCCATCATACTGTTATTGGCATCAATGCCTCTGCGGAAATGTTTTTCTTGAGGGTTGTGTGAAGCTTTAGCTTACATTCCATCCATCTGTCCATACACTTTAGTGGTCAGTAAGGGACCGGTTATACTCATGTGAGGTGGTCTTTGTAATCTGGCTGCATGTGATTACTCAGACTAAGGTCATAGTTTTCGGGATAACATTTTCATATCATTGGTTGATCTCACTTGTTGGCTGGAATTGCACCCCTTTTGTCCTGCAGAACGAAATTTCACTTACCAGACCTCACAGTGAGAGACGGTCTCCAACTTTGTGTCTCTAGACAGCCTCCGAAGTCTATTGCGGTCTTCATTCCTGGCCACGACAGAATGAAACAGATAACAGGGTCTGAATTATTTGAGATGATAAAACAGGAACAGAATAGGCAGCATAAAGAGCGAGGGTGATGTGATTCGTGTCCTTAATTACATAATTACACAAATAAGAATAGAAAAGATGAAATCACAGTCGCCATCTGCACCCAAGAAGAGAGCATGCAGCGGTTAGCCTGACCAACTCATGGATTCATATGTATGTGTTAAATGATCTTTGTTCTTCTAACCCAGCACCACTTTATCCAAAGCTAAAGAAGAATGGTGTGTAGGTACTCACTGTAACATCCACTTAGAGTCCACAGGAAGCCTTAAACCTTTAGGTCATACTGCCGCCTACAGGATTGGACAGTAAGAGAGAAGGAAACTGTAGGCCAGCCCAGGATAGCCCCTCTCACTACCAACATGCTTCAGTTTTGTATCAAATCAGTTCTGACAGAATGATCATAGACACAGAGGGATGGGACCTGTGTACCTCAATGGACTGCAAGAAAAGGGTTTTACTGTGACAAAATGCCTATGATTCTTTCTCGTCCAGTGTGGGACACAGGAAGTCTTAAACCCTTACATCAAAATGCAGGCAACTGAGGGGTGGGCAGCACATCAACCAAACGCTAACAGGCCCAAGAAAACCCCACAGAACTAGGAACTGCCTGCGGCTCATCTGAAGGACCCACACCAGAAGTTGGCATCAGATGAGACCTGAATTGTCCACCTGGCAGAAGATAGAGAACGTGTGAAAAGAAGACTAGGGGGCAGAGTTGCTCATCTGAGAAACAGTTGCTTGATGATGAAAAGCTTGATGATAAAAACAATATACTTGTATGATAGTCTGTCTGAGCCACCTACAGATGCTGGAACAAGAAGCCAGTGCACTGTTTCAGGTCCATCCAGGATGACAAAAAGGAAACCGGGATTTCTCAAAATAACAGTGTACGAGTCTCTCACAGCCTGAATCACATCCAATGGAGGGACATTTCCTTTGGGTGAACTAGACCAACACAGAGGGAGAGCAGAAAATGTCCTGGTTGAGGTGAAAAGCAGAAACTACCATTGACAAGAAAGAAGTCCTTGGCTTCAATACTACCTTGTCCCTTTGCAAACCCAGAGAGGGTTCCTTGCAGGATAAGGCTGCTAGTATAGACACTTGCCCGATACGGGTGATGGCTACAAGAAACACAACCTTGTGGGTAAGAACAAATAAATAAATGTCTTTTATTGGCAAAATGGCAGTTTTGGAAGCACAGAGAGAACCGGATACAAATCCTACGAGTAACAGTGGAAAGGATGGGAGGAGATACTGTATATGGGAGACCCCCTCTGTACAAAGGTCCAAATCAAAGAGTGAAAGGACAATGGTCTCTGAAACAAAAGGGCAGAAACCGGACCACTGATAGTACTGAAAGCCAAACACTTGTTCAGAACCCAGCTACAGGAAGGAGAAACCCCTGCAGTATAAGCCCAGTGACTCACACCAAGTGAGGTAAGCCTTTCATGTCTGATGATATACATTGTGGGAAGTAAACGTACTAGCTTTTAGCACTGTAGGAATCACAGACTCAAGATGTGCCCCTGTCCCTCAGCACCTGAGCTTCAACTGCAATGCCGTTAAAGCCACGAACATGAAACTGGATGGCAAATCAGTCCTTGGAATTAAAGATCTTGATGATCTGAGTCAGATCATCTCACAGAGCAAATGCCAGGAGTCTTAACAGGTTGGTGTACCACATCTGCCTGTGCCAGTCTAGTGCAAAAAGAAGCACTGGAAAGCCCCATCTTGATCCTGTGAGGTAAAGGCGGTAGAAGTTTCAGGGCAGGAAAGGCATTGATCATGGAGTACTGATCTAACAGAGCCACCAAAGCAGTCACTGGTTCCACTAGAGGATCCCTGCACCTGAAGGCAAACTTGTCCAACTTGTTGTTGAACCAGGAGGTAGATGTTGGGCAACCCCAAACTGCAACACAGGTCTTAGAACACCTCTGGGTCCAGGTGCTGCCAGCTAGGGAAAGCTGCTTACTATCTATAGAAAAAATGGTACATGCATGAATCTATAACCAGCCTTTATAGCAGGGCCTTCCCAATGTGCGCCCTGCTATAAAGGCCGGTTATAGATTCATGCATGCACCACTTTTTCTAGTTTGACTATTTTTGGTTAGGGGGACGCACTGGAGTCCCAGCGTGCATTTTTGGTTGCTGGGCCTCCAGTGCGTCCCTGCACCTTATTAGGAGGAGTTGGCTACCTCCAGGTACACCTGCATGTAATTTATCAACTTCATTAATATGCTTCAGGCCAGCAAGGTTCAGAAGCAGTACTCTAAGGCCAGGCACAGATTGCTGTATTCAAAGACAAACAGCTCCAGCAGCAAAGTAGAGAAGAGTCTTAACTCATCACAAAAGATGACATCAAAAGACGTCTATCCTCCTAAGACATAAGCTATCATGCTGGTAGCAGGGGGGGATATCCTGGGCTGTTCTATAGCATTTTGGTTTGCCAGTGTCCAATCCTCCTCTAGGTGGCAGTATAACCCAAAGATTTAAGACTTCCTGTGTCTCTCAATGGATGAGGAAGAAATACAGTTTTAAATGTAATACATGGCAAAGGATTCCCAGACTGCTATGGGCTAGCTAAATTAAGCACAGAAGTAGATGCCTGCCTTGTGACTAGTGATGGGCTCAGGCATGTTCGCAGCTCCACCTGCCAAGCCCGCCAGGAAGCTGACAGCGCCAATCACAGGCATTGAGACATTATCCCGGTCCGCAGCTGCAGAGATCGGGATATGTCTCAGTGACTGTGATTGGCGCTGCGGCGCTGTCAGCTTCCTGGCAGGCTCGGCACGTGGAGCTGCGAACACGCCCGAGCCCATCATGACTTGTGACTACCTGATGGAAACTCCATTCTGAGCTGACTTATAAGGGAGCCATTCTGTTCTGCATGTACAGTATATTTTACCTTTTTAATATACTTTTAATAAAGAAAGAAAACATGAACACACAACTACACATTCCCTTTATGTTCTATGTGATAAACTAGTGCGGAGGTGGAAATTGGCCAGTTTTATGAAAGATCATGTATCTCTTCTCTTGCTCTTTGAACTCTGCCCGAGCGCTTCATATAGTAAAGGACTTCTTAGGCCCTGTAGGGAGTATAAAAGGTAACTGGGATCTTTTTAATGCTTTTAGACATTCAAGTGGAAAAGATCAGCTTAAAGTGACATTAAACCCTCAGATTTTTTTAACATAAAACAATACTGTAATGTGCGCCTTACTGTAATCCATGGTTGTTTCTCTTCTCTTTGCTGCTCTTCCTTTTAAATCTGTATCTCTTCTCATGCTTGGGGAGAACTTCCATTTGCAGCAGACTGCCTTGTCTCTGGAATGGCTACATGGTGTCTGTGTATTGGTTTGTAACCTGAGTCAGCACTACAGGAAGAGGCCCTGAGCTGCAAAGGGAAGTTCTCCCCCAGCATGAGAAGACATGAGGATTTAAAAGGAAGAGCAGCAAAGAGAAGGGAAACAACCATGGGTTACTGTGCCTTACAGTATTGGTTTATGTTAACAAATCTGAGGGTTTAATGTCACTTTAAATCAGGGCTGGACAAGTCTCTGTCACCGGGTCGACTAGAAAAACTTTCTGGTGACTATGTCATAGAGAGATGTTGCTGGTGTGGAGGGAGACATTAGGGACACTTCCTCCCAGCGGCATCACTAGTGACGGGTACATTCCCCGCATCTCTTGCAGAGTGCCTTGGGTTCCGAGACTGTGATCACCCGCCTGTCTCTTTTTCCAAATAGCCGGCCATGGGAACCGTGCTCAATATATATTTCTCTTGTGTGGCTCGCTGGTTCACCTATGTATCTTTTAGCGACCTTTACAGTCATATGCAAGTTGGATAAAGCGGAAGCAAATTACCACAGGCTGGAGTTACCTACCCCTGGTTAAGGGTAACCCCATGTATTACATTAGACATACTGGCTCGGCAACGTACCAGGAACAGCTGCAGCAGCAACACCAGCAGAGGCAGCAAGGGTTGGTCCGGTGGTTCCGGGTTGGCTGGGTCCTGTCATACCGTGACATGGGAGACTCACTGGGGTCAGGCCCTGTGTACTGAGAGAGCAGAAGAGAGACATTAGTGACACAGAACAGGCAGGACTGTAGGTTGAAGGAAAAATCCAGACAATCAATCCATTGGGATCTTATGACATCACTGCAGGTGCTAACATCACAATTTTATAGCGCACCGACAGACAGCAAACTGGTTTTTGGAAAATAAAAACAAAACAACAAGTACGCTTTATTCCCTACACAACCTCCCTTCTCTGTTTCCTCTAAGGGAAACGTCTGCTCTGGCGAGGGCCACATCCACACAACGTCCGAAAAGTGAAAGGAACATTCGACTTTCTCACCACTTGAATCTACTGACGTGGACTGTCCATCCTGGAACCCTTACTAAAACACATTGCTCTTTCTTCATTCTGATTTTTTGTGGGATGCAACACAAAAACATCCTCTGGCCCAGGGCAATAAAGGCTGGCCAGGGATTTCAGAGGGGCCGCATTTGCATTTATGATGCCCTCGGGCATGGCAGCGTTTTGCATGGTGCAAGGTCTGTGCGTACTCAATGGAGAGAAGTGGCTGCCCCCAACCACTGACAATTCTTTTTATACTGGTTACTGGTTATAATGGTTACTGACGAATCTTATTATACAGACTACCCAGAAGCCTCTTCTCCTCATTGCCTCCATCTCGTCTTGATTCAGTTTAAAATGATGTAATATGCACCATTTTCTGTCCAAAGTGAACAAAAAGTGCGAGGTGTCACAGAGCCACGGAGTTCACACAGCACCTCATTCCAGGCATTCGGCTAGAAATGTACACAATATACTAATAAAGTGTATTTGATACAATGTTACATTATTCTAATGGTAGACCTCATTGATAAGAGTTACTCTGAGGCTCCAGTTCCTGCTCCTCACAGCCATTACGGGGGGTCCTCTCCTCTTTGTATGTACATAACATTACACCTGCTGAAGCAGGAGGACTGAGACACCATGGCGGCTCAGAGGTGGAACATCTAATCCCCAGTGTCCTCAGGAAATCTATGAAGCCAGCAGGGAGCTCAGCTTATCGATATCTGTCATTTGGGTTATAGGACGCTGTGAGGCTTGTTTACAGAATGACAGAGGATTGATTTGCTGCAATTATAAAACACATTCACCGACCGCAATCTGATAATTGAATGTCTAATCCCCATCTGCATACACCCTCCCCGCCCGCCGCATATCCCCCATTCTCACCGACATTCGCCAGCGAATGCAATCCAACCCAGACACACAGAATCTGGGAGGATTTAAAGGTTTTTGTGCCGCCACGTGACTTCCTCAGGCAAGACACTTGACCGGAGCATCACTAGAGATTATCTGCAGCGCGGGGTCGGGGAAGGCGAGATAAACGGCGCTGGTTGATAGAAGCCAACGTGCTGCAGCTATTTAAGGCTCATCTCTTTATACTAGAAACAACAAAAAAAAGGATCCGTCTTTTCATGTGCAAATGTGGAACAAGGAAAGGCATCAGGAGAAAAAAATATATATAAAAAAATAAAAATGTCAGGGTGCAAAGAAGTTATTTAGTGGATGGATGTAGACGTGGTTACTGTGAGATTTGTAGAATGACTATGTGCAAACCCCCCCCCCCACATTTCCTGCTTTGATGCCGCCTGATTCCTGGTCGGCCGAGTCAGCTGCCTTGTGGCAGACCGATATTTGGACCCTTGTGGTCGAGACCCGTTGGGCCTTTTAAAGTGAATGTTCATATTGATTTTAAAGTCATGCCCAAGCTAGACCACCCAGACAACAGGCAAACCCCCAACACATGAAATATGAGAGAGTACTCACGCTGTCCTGAGAACAAGGAACTGATGTCCCCACCCACAGACCGCGGTTATTTTACCTGTGAGGCTTGCGGACCTAATCTGTCATCTATGCAAATTGTTCTACTGATCCATCACCAATTAGAAAAGAAGAACCATTGTCCTAAATGATACTCGGCACTGCTCATTTCCATGCCACATTTTGCTATCAGTTGCAAGATTATTAAAGGGGAACTCCATTTCATTAAGCAGATCTGTCATTGCAATTTCCGTATTTTACCTTTCCGATCTACGGATTCCAGTCTACGGTTTGTGACCTGCTGGCCAGTTCAGATTTGTTCCCTCACAAGCAAGGCAATGGAAGAGTGTGTGCAAACTTCATGCACGGAAGTACCCTGGATATCTCATCCCCCTGCTCATGTCTTATTGGTTTTCCCAAAGGTTGGTGCAAAGCTTGAGGCTGGTTTACTAAAGGGGTTGAGAATGTTCACGCTATAAATGGTGCAAATATTCAATTATCCAATCAACTGAAGCGAATATTTGCATAGTTTATTGCTTGAACAATCTCCACGCAGCCTCAATATCTCTGATATCCCCAGTCTTGCCTGCACATGAGCTGCTGTGTCCCTCTCATCAATGCTGATATACCAGCCGTACATCTACATGCAGGTTTTCTCCTCCTACTTAACTAGACGAAGTTATCACAATGGCTTCTCTCAGTATCTACAGAACAGAAACAGTTTAGAATCTGCAATGCCATTTGTGATCATTGGTTTTCTTTTCTTGTACAAATTGGAGTTTTAAGGTAAAGCATCAATGACCATAATTACCAAGATGGCTTATGCAAAAAGGTTTGCCAACAGCTTTTGACTAGAGCTGCAGCTAACGATTATTTTCAAAATCGATTAGTTAGCCGATTATTAAGTTCGATTAATCGGTTAATCGGATAAACAATAAAAAAAAATTAAAAATGGCTCCAGTGATGGGACTACTAGTTTGTATTGAGATTGTAGTCCATCACAGGAGCAAGCTTGGAGCGGTGGAAAAAAATTGTGTGGTGTGCAATATAGTGAAAAGGAAAGTGTAAAATTATACAGCAATGAATGCAGAATTGCACCGGCTATAGAGGACTACAAATCCCAGCAATAGTACATTATACAGCGCAATGCAGAATATCACCAGCTATAGAGGACTACAACAAATCCCAGCAATGTACATTATAGCTGGTGGTATTCTGCATTGCGCTGTATAATGTACTATTGCTGGGATTTGTAGTCCTCTATACAGTGCAGTGCAGTATATCACCAGCTATATAGGAATACAACAAATCCCAGCAATACATTATACATACAGTGTATAATGTATTGCTGGATGTGTATTCCTATGTATAATATACAGCACAATGTACCATCAGCTATAGAGGAATACAAATCCCAGCAATACATTATAGAGCACCATGTGGGGGGGAAGGTGCAGGCTTACCTGAGCAGTCTTCCAGCAACTTGCTTCTGAGATCGGACCTGTCTATCAGCGGCTGTCATCCCCCCACACCTGCTCCTCCTTACTACATCTCCCCGCGTCCCTGTGCCAATCGTGGATGTGGGCGGGCGGTGAGTGTGAGGCGGGGAGGAGGTGCGGCGTGGATGCGGGCGGGCGGGTCTGGCAGCGGCGAGCGTGAGGTGGGGAAGAGGTGCGGCGCGCAGCGTGTGTGGAGCCGTGAACAGGGCCAACTGATCGGAAGCCGATTAATCGATTATTGAAAAAGTTGACAACTTTTTCAATAATCGATTATAATCGATTATGTCGATTAGTTGTTGCAGCCCTACTTTTGACCATCTAAACCCGTGGCATAAAAACAAATGGTTTAATTGGCACGCCCCAGAGACGGAATTCTCTGTGAGGTTATTTTTCCTGTTCTCAAAGTCTGACTATAGTCCAATTCCTATACCTTGAGGATCACCTGGGAGGATTTAACGGTTTTTGTGCCCCCATGTGACTTCCTCAGACCAGAACTCTTGTCTGCCGCAGACATCACCAGCTGTAAAAAAAAAAAAAAATCAGTACCAAGATCACGGCTGGTGAAGCAGCTTGGTATAACGGCTTCAGGACAGCGTTGTTTATATACGTACGGCGTTCCTGAAGCGATTAAAGACACTCAACGGAACTGAGGATCGGATATAACCATTCATCCACTTCTTGTGACATTCACTCTGCCCTCTTTTATGGCCTATTAAAATGGTAATAAAAAGTCCTGAACCTTTAACTTTCTCCGCTCCCAACATTCTTCCTCTACTCCCTACCACTACCTAAATGCCACCACCCCATGTATTCCTGCACCTTACTCACTCAATCCTAAAGAGCCAGGAACCGGGGGGGGGGGGTCACCCCTGAGGATGCAACATGTGATTAGTAGGTTCCATCCTAAGTACTGTTCATAAGAATGCAAACCAGGCAACTGGCAGAGCATGGTCAATGACATGCGCAATGTGCAAAGCAGCACCATCTTTAAGGCTAGAGGGATTGGGGGGGACACCAGAGTGGCAGCATCTTTACCCGCTTGCCCACTAATACCAAAGCTTGACTGAATCTATCCAATGGCCATGGACCACCCAGGTCAGAATGACCGCTTTAGAGCAAACTTGTCACAAGACAAATACAGGAACTGCTATTGCTGACCTGCTTCGAAAAAGTCAGAGAGAAGTCACAAGTCCGGCATTGTCAGACTCTGAGGAGATAAAGGACGGCCTCCATGTTTCTCTCATGACAGGGCCCCTTTAAGCCGTTCTTTGACATAACCCCTATCCACGCCAATCTATAACGAAGCGATCAGAATCTCCAGCGCATTATCATCATGACCAAATATAGTGATATGTAGCTAAACCATGAAGTATATTCCCATACCATCGCTTGATACAGACAAAGCAGCCATCAGCAAACATGACCGCCTCCATATCTTATCTCAGATCAACAAGATGGCCGCTACGCGATCAGCACTGGAATCTTGTCAAAGCACCAAAACCAAAAAGACAGCAGCCACAAGAGGAACTTCTATCTGGGCGTAGTTTCCTCTTCTGAAAAGTAGAAAATGTAACACGCTTTGTTTTGTTTTTCCTCTTTTCGTCCGTCAGATGTGTTTCTGGAGCCATACAGCTCTGAACCAACGTCTCCAACCCTCAAATATTATTTACAAACTCCCAAAAGGACCTGACACTAAGAAGATTAGCAATGGAATTATATACTACAGTAATTAATCACAATGTAAAGGGATTTGGCAGCTGACCGGATGCTTTAAAAGGCAGCCATTTTGTCAGTTAGAAAGACGGAATTGTTCTAGCGCCCGCCTGGGTGTCAGGAGCTGGGATGGGATAGGTCAAAGGCATGTGCAGGTTCCGATCAAACTATTTCTATTCTGCAAGATCTCCATGAAACGCGGACGCTGGTAACAGGCAGATCACCATTCATTTGGCTGTGAGTCCAGAAAGGAACTAAGTTTCACTTTACTCCAGCCCTGATGAAGGGGGAATTGTGTGAGCCCATGAAACATGTTGGCTGTTTCCCCACACTGACCTTTTTAAATGAACTATTGCTTTGTGGTGGTTCCCCGTCTGTCCTATTTCCATTGGGATAGTTAAAGGGTCATTTTAGGGCAGAAAGAAGCATTTTTATGGGTAAAGAAAGGCCACATTTTTACAGTCCCACAAAATGGGGGCAAATGCAGAAAGGGGGTTGTTTTTTTTAGGTCTTTTTGCACGTTGGAAATATGTTATTATTCCCTAACCCTCAGCCAATTTGTAGGCCACAGAGGGACATTTTGGACTGGCAAACACTTAGGAAAGTGAGAGCTGTGATGTGATCCTACTCTATTCTAAAGGTAACTGGTGGGTAATTGATGTTTGCCTGCAGGCTTGGAGTTTCCTCCCTGATAATCCCTTTGGAAAGCAATCCTCTCTACTGTGACTGCATGGGCCATAAGCAGACAATGTATGTTCGAATACAATGGGTTTAGCACAGGGTAAAGAGTACCTGTGGTGACTGCAAACATGGCTTCCTGTTTGTACAGCAGACAGCTCCAGTTGCTTCCACCAATCAATCCTCAGAGCGCCATTTATCATATTCTGGGCAGAGGCGTAACTAGAAACTTCAGGGCCCCGGGGCAAGAAACCATGAAGGGCCCCCCAACCCCCCACCGCCATGGGAAGGCACTATAAAAGCAGGCAACGTGTGGTTAACAGGGAGGCTGCCCAGGTCCCCAGCAAGAACAGGACCTCAGGCATCCGCTTCAGTTTAAACATTTAGTGCCAATATCTGCGTTTAGTATCGGGGCATTTTCACAAGTATTCGTAAAAAATGCCCAGTATTGTTGGCACTGGTGCATCCCTACTTAATATAACGTATTGCTGGGACTTATAGTCCTGCATAGTCGGTGCTATTTTGCATTGCTGTATAATCATTATACAGCAATGCAGAATACCACCAGCTATGCAGGACTATAAGTCCCAGCAAAACACTATAATGATAATTGAATACCACTAGCTTTTCAACCCCATCCC
>NW_017306285.1:3647365-3657269 GCF_000935625.1 Nanorana parkeri | reverse complement strand
GGGGGCTCTTCTTCCTCTCTGGGTCCCCTCCAACAGGCGGAACACCAGGGCCCGGTCGCCAGTGATTCTGGGGTTCCCAAGACAAGAGTCTACTGGAATCCCAGGTGTCCCTGTTCAGATGCAGCCGCTGTACCCATTAAAGTAAATGACAGCGGCCACCATCTGTCAGCGGCAGTCCACATGTAATCATACATGGATGCATGCGGTTTGGAATAGAAGATTGTCACTGGATGCATCTATCCTGCCTCTAGGGACAATCAGTGTGGCTTCCACATGTATTAGCCATGGACTTCCTTTGTATTGTTTCATATATTCATGAAAGCAGATTAGTCAGTTCCCTTTAAATGCACGGCTGAGGTGTATAACAGGTTACTCGGCTAAATTCTGGCGTCATTAATATGTCTATACAAGCTCGCTATCAATCCCCACCCACAGCCGCTGTCAGCAATGCATGTTCCAGATCGCATCATCACAATCACGGAAATCTCACGATAAAGTCACTTCAAAAGATGTTTTCAATCTTCCTAAATCTGCAGCTTTCCTTATAATAATATCTGGTGATACTAACACTAAAATCCTTCTTCAGACACATGCAGGGTTCATTTATATAAGTCCTGCCTGTCAAAAAGCCGGACGGCACTATCACTCCTAAGTGGCGCTGACGAGTAAAGGAATTTCCTATCCTTGTTAGCACCATCAGGGGGGCACTAGTACCGTGCAAATGGCATCCACCCGGTGTATACCCTTTATAAGTGACCCCCTTTCTAGTATGGGGTCACAACGCTCGGTCCTTGTCTACCTTTGGTGCTCCAGCATTGTCACCCTGTTACATGCACCCCTAGTGGAGACTACAAGCGGCTGCGCCGACAAACATGGTCCACCGTTGTCACCATCAGCAAGCCGGTCCAGAGCAATAGATGAGCAGCCTCCACTGAAGTGTGTAGACAGGAATTGGCTGGATGAGAATGGAGACGCAAAAAAAATAAAATAAGAAAAAAGTTAAGAACAGTATTATATTACTACAAAGGGTTGTAAAAAGGGGCATTTGATTAGGATGCACCGCGCTGCAACAAACAAAACGACGGCGCCATCCACGTCTGGTTTGGATCTACTTGAACAGTTTTACAGCAGCCTTTTAGTAAGATTGTGTTCCAGGAATCAAGGTGTGGAAATGACGGCTGGAGATCAGCAGGCATTGCATGCTAGAACGTGTGCAGACATATATACATCTTTAGAGGAAGCCCTGCACACAAAGCGCCCGCAACTTCCCCAAACCTCCATCGTGCCCCGCCAACGCACAAACCACATGAGCGAAACCCTGTCCCAAAATGTCACACACAAAGCTTAGCTGTGTCCGGTATGCACAATAACTACTGGCGTAGGATAAGGTAGGGGTAGGCCCCATGGCAACCAAGCTACAGTATTTCCTGTCTTCACATTCTATAGGTATCTGCGCAGTGCACTGAAGCATTCAATCCCTGGCTATTACATCGTTGAAATGGCACTTTATGGGCCCACTGACACAAGGGCATTGCGGCAACAAATGTGTTGAGGGGAGTACCCACAATGCATACGTTTAGGAAGATGCAGGAGCGCACAAGTGCGAAATAAGCTGCGTGCGGCTATTTGTAATACAGCTATGATGAAAACGTCGGTCACATTAAACCCTCGGTGTCACAATCTCTTCACTGAGAATATGATAACATATGATAAACACATTTTTTTGTTCCCAGGGACAGTAAAAACAGAAGTGAAATGCTCATGAAGAACACTCTAATACAGGGGTGGGCAACTCCGGCCCTCCAGCTGTTGCGGAACTACAAGTCCCTTGAGGCATTTGAAGACTGTCCGTTACATGCATGACTCCCAAAGGCACAGGCATGTTGGGATTTGTAGTTAATGCAAAGCTGGAGGGTGGTAGTTGCCCACCCCCGTACTAACTCTAGGGTGATAGAAATCCATCACTGGGCGATCCTTGGCCTAAAATGTCTGCAGCCAGGGTGGAATACCAACACAATATGAAGGCAAGTGTGATGGGCAACGGCTTCAGCTAAACGCAACATTAACAGCTTTTATATTTCCGCTCTGTCACTTCCTGTTACATTCCTAAAAACTGAACCAAACAACAACAGAGAGCGGGACCCCCCCTTAGGGCTGAGCGGGGTCAGGAAAACAGCTGCAGAAATGGCACCACTGCAGTCTGGGAATGGTTACGTTTTTGTTGTTGTTGCCATTTATGTCCACTTGCAGAGATTTTCCTTCACTTCCTGTACTAAAGACACAACAGGAAGTGAAAGGAAATCTTCTTGTCAGCTGTTGAACTAGTTTGTTCCTTGTGCTGCTTCTTCCTCTCACACTCCAGCCCTGCTGCAAGAGACATACACCAGGTCATATTGGAGGTACTGACGCTACTTACATTTAGTGATATATTAATAAATAATCAACACAATACTTTGTATCTGATCATTGGCTGGAGATCAGCAAATTAGATTGTGATCAGTCCTTCACTTGTGTGCGCGCCGCTACCTTCCGTCAGTCACACAGCTAAACTGCGGCAGGACTGGACACTTGAAAGGAGGGACAGATGCTGCCAACACCATTGGTTCTTCCTACAGGCAAAGGCACCTAGAACTTCAGGAAGGATGCCGCTCCTTACTGCAGGTCCTCATTCATTTACCTGGTTCTGACATAATCATTGGGGTTCGCATTCTCTATGTTTCCAAAAAGGCAACATGTTGCAGATTTAGTCCGGCTGCTTTTTGTTTTCTGTAATGGACGTGAAGCAGACGGAAAAAAAAAATCCAGCGTTCGTTTACATTTCATTATATAACCCGTTTCCAATCAGCTTTGTCCAAAGACCATCAAAGAGTCAACTACATGGAAGGGCGAGTGGGATTGCCTGTGTGCACGCTCCCGACTTGTCTGTATCAAGGATCTGCCGCCACTCCCGGGAAAGGAGCATTTGTGCAGCAGTGCAACCAAACGTGTGAACAATATCAGCATACACAATGTGTATATTTATGTATATATGTGTGTGTGTCCTGACACCTACATGGCAGCATATAGGACCATTGTATGCTTTATTTACATATACAGTATGTCATATATTGTTTGTTGCTAGCTGGGCAATGTGGGAAGTGGCACATTCCGCATTGATAGAAAGATCCTTTCATGTGAGACAATTATTAATGAGGACTTTGAAGGCGCATGTAAAAGTTATAAAGATTGAAGGCGATATAGTACAGGAGTAGACACTTTCCAACACACTGTTATCTTATCCGGTAACACTAGACAAGAAGACCACCGTCCATCATGTTGGCGCCTCCTGATGCCTGTTGTAAGGCTGCACTGCTAAGTTACATACACAAGCATCTCAGTTGCTTAACACAGAGAGTCAGGTCGCCAATGCTCCTTGAAAAGTAAAGCTGGCGCCTAAATTTTGGGGTTTACTCTAGTTGTTGTCAATGAAGCTGGCGCCTAACTAAAATCCTGCTGTCTCCTGGACTGGGCAGACTGGCTTCTGAATCCCATATTCATTTGTCTACCCCTGGCATAAGAGATATGGGGACATCTTCAGAATAAGGAACATTCATAGCTAGGTGGTATACATGTTCCTTACGCTGAAGAATCACCGTGGACTTCAAATCTATGGTTGGGATCTATGACGGCACCATAAATAAAGGCCGATTGTTCACAATATGTGACTCAGGCGCAATCATGTGTCACTTTATGATAGGGGTAGGCAAACTACGGCCCCCCAGCTGTAGTGAAACTATCTGCATCTGGGAGTCATGGCTGTGGCCTTCAGAGTCTTTGCAATGCCTCATGGGATACGTGGTTGCTTCTAACTGGAGGGCCGGAGTTTGCCTACCCCTGATGTATAGACAACATTTTGGCAGGGAATCAGCTTCTATAACTACGCCAGGTCTACCCATCGCTCTCTATTGGGACATGTGATATATTGGTACACATGAGGTCAAATATCTTGATGGATCAAGCTAAGGAACTCTGATGGTTGGAAGCCATGAGACAAAACATGAGACATATCCAAACATCACCTAGGACAGTTGGGAGACTCTCAATGCTAACACAATGCAGCTCTACTATTAGTACACATATAGTTACACAGGTACTACCTCCTCGTGTATCACTTGCCCCTAGCTTTAGATTGTAAGCTCTCAGGGGCAGGGCCCTCCTTGCCATCTTGTCTCGATTCGTACTGTAACTACAATGCCTCATATTGTAAAACGCTGTGCAAACTGGTGGCGCTATATAAATCCTGTATAATAATAATAATAGTTGGAATATAAACTATTTAGCTGACTCAGCCATCCAAAGACTAAACATAGTAGGAATCCTGGTGCTGGACACAAAGTTACACTCTCAGTAATAACAGATCACGCATTTAAAGGGTTAGTACATTCAGATTTGAAATAACCAAGTACACATTGGTGGGTTGAGGAAGCCGCTGGTTTCCTGTGTCTCTCAGGCACTCTTGTACTAAGATTCTGACACACCCATGCAGTGGAGACTCATTCCTACTGCTGCATGAGCCATGTGAAGTAAAACAAAGTACAGAAATCAGAGTAGTACCCCATCACGCTGGCTGCAGCAGGGGCTGGGAACACAGGTATAGAGATTTCAGTACCCTTACTTCGTGGGCATGGCTGGGGACACAGGAGCAGAGATCTCAGTGCCACCACCTGGTGTTCCCCAGACGGGACCACAGGTACAGGGATCTTAGTACCAGTACAAGCTGGGAACACAAAGTCATAGATCTCACTCCCACCACCACCACTAAATGATACAGGAATTTGTTGCATGAAAAAAATGGTCAGGTTAAGGCAGTCCAGCTGTTGTAGAACTATACGTTTCGGCAAGCTTGACCCTCCAGAGAGAGCACTGGATGATCAATGGTATAAAATCTCCTTCACAACAAGCTAAATCTGCCGCGGACCACAAAATGAACAAATATAGCACACCCGCCCTCCATGCCAAGGTGAACCACACAAGCTTACCCTTACATCCCTCCGCGTACCGATCCCGGACCCCCACCTGAACAATACAAAGACCTCACCACTTCCTCCCTCACAAATACACAGAAAACACAATGCAGAAACCCACCATCTCATGAGCAATACATACAATGCCGTTTCCTCCCTTTTACATAGGCACAATGCATATTATGCTGGCGCTCCTCGTCAATTGCAAGCTCTTGAGAAAGTTCCTCTGCTCCTTCCTCTAATAAGCAACACGCGCCTGTCACTTCCTGTTCTTTTGGGAACTTTATGGCTCATTCTGTTCCTTTGTCTCCATTTCTTCCTCCTGCGGACTTTATACAAGTATATGCATGTGTATATGTATATGTATATATATATATATGTACATCTATCCGTCTCTTTATCTATCACTGCCCACCTCTCGGTCCATCTCGCTGCCCACCTCTCTGTCCATCTCACTGCCCACCTCTCTGTCCATCTCACTGCCCACATCTCTGTCCATCTCACTGCCCACATCTCTGTCCACCTCTCTGTCCATCTCACCGGCCATCTCTCTGTCCATCTCACTGCCCACCTCTCTGTCCATCTATCTGTTCTTCTCTCTGTCCATCTCACTGTCCACCTCTCTGCCCATCTATCTGTTCTTCTCTCTGTCCATCTCACTGTCCACCTCTCTGCCCATCTATCTGTTCTTCTCTCTGTCCATCTCACTGTCCACCTCTCTGCCCATCTATCTGTTCTTCTCTCTCTCCATCTCACTGCCCACCTCTCTCCTACCTCTACTATACAGGTATGTACATATAATCAATTAATCTATCTATCACACAGCTTACAATCTGATAGTTAAACAGTACAAAGATGAAAATAGCTGGCCATAGATGCACAAATGTCTCCCCCCCAAAAAACACCTCACTTGTGGAGATATCTGCCAGTCCTGCATAGCACTGGAATGCGTCCTTGTAGCTCATGTAACCAACCGATGGACTGAAGCATCCCATGCGCAGTTCAGACCTTCCTTCACTTTTCTCATTTGGAAAAGGGACCTTCCAAAAAGTCACCCCCTTTGGGTGACTCCAGATGGCCTTTTTCTTGCCCAACCACCGTAAGGGGGCAGCAGGGGGATGCCTATGGGCACCGATACAGTCAAACATAATCAAACTGGCCACATGACATGATGAAAAATGTTCCACTTATCTTAACACTATTTCATCCAATCTCATCTAATCTGCGTGAATACATTACATCAGTCCTGGGCCCGCACACGTCATAATCTAGATCAGGGACAGGCAAGCTCGGCACCCTAGCTGTTGTGGAGCTGCAAGTCCCAGGAAGGATTACAAGCCTCTGACTGGCACAGGCATTATGGGATTTGTAGTTCTGCTACAGCTGGCGCACCGACGTCGCCTACCCTTGTTCTAGATACAATTCCACATCAACACCTTTTTTTTTTCTTCTACCAAAGTTACCAACCAACCCCAAACCAGCAGGAAGCGGTTCCCATCTATCAGATCTGGGCACAAAGCGCCTCTTATTATTTTACTGTAGCACATGTTGACAAATTGGGCCAAATTATTTTAAAACAATCCTTCTTCAATATTTACATAGCGAGAGTGAAAGAGCAAAACAGATAATGTTCTACAGACACTTTGTACCACGGCCTATGGATACTTCCCACCCCAAAACCTATTTAACCCCTTCATAACCTGGGTGATTCTCAGCAAAAGGCTTCAGCTTTTTAATTATTACTCAGATGCTACTAGGTGCCTGGGTACAATGTAGCGAACGGTCTCTCTGACAGGGGCGCAGAGTGGCAGATGTTTAGGATGAAAGTGGTGTTTAGGCAACCTGGCCCTTGTCAGAAGTCACTGACCACCAACTGGGAGTCCATGTCTGTTAATAGGGTCCCTTTGTGGACTGAACAATCAAAGAGATAATCACGGGGGTATTGGGAGGGTTAAAATGCTGATAGAAACAAGCAAATACGTCAAACAGGAAGCCCAGACTGAGAACCGACCGCAGAAAGTGCAACTCACTCAGCCACAGTCTATCAAGTGGCACGAGCGGCACTGTGCAAGCTATCCAGTGACGTGAAATGCCACTTGACAGCCACAAGGATGAAAGTTACAGGCCCTGTGCACATCCTGTGTGTGTGAGGAACTGCAAGTCTCAGCGTGGACTCCTGGTCTAAATGGGCGCCGTTGCCCTGCAAATCAGCCATTTTGTCTGAAGATCTTTCGCAAGCTGCCAGAACTACCATCAAATGTGCTTCCTGAAACCACCAAGTCCTGCGCTTCCAAACTCGCCCCTCACTATGTTATCGTAAAGCAAAAGAACTGCGTGATTAGGCTCTGATAGAAGCACCCTTATGCAGACTCAAGTGCTAGAACTGACGGGGGTCCAACCGCCTGGAGACAAAAAAAAAAAAAAAAAGTTTAAATCTCAATCAACTTTTTGGAGAAGACCGAAGACCTGTCAAGAGAGAGATATGGAGGCTACCTTTGCTGACCACTTTCCGAAAATGCTAGTTTCCTGGCTACCCCCTGGCCTCAAAACGTCCAAACAGCTAGCCAGGTCAGAGCCAGACTGAGGTGTGTTGACTATGAATAGCGATACAGCTCTACGTGGTGGTAAATTAGCTAAATACACCTATTATGGGGCCCACATCTGGGCAGGTCCCATTCACACACTGTCCCCTGCATGTGGGCCCAGGCGGCACACTGGTGAGCGTTTGAAAGGTTCTCACATATCCAGCCATTGTCTGATATCTTTAGGAATCCTGCGGATAATGTATGAGGCCCTGTGGACAGAAAGACAGGTCTGAGATAAAAAATATATTCAGGGAGTGGTGTGACTGGCCTGGAGTGATGAAACCCTGAAAAGGTGTCCTGTCAGAGATAAGGCAGATATTCTGCCTTGTGGCAGAGGTGACTCGTGGGAAGGTGCTGTGAATGGTACTGGTATGAAGACACAAAATGGGGGAAGTAACACCCACTAGAGAATACCTAGACCAGGGATCAGGAGCCCGTCTGTCCAATCTTGGAGCCAATAGCCATTAGTGGCCAGCTTCAATAACAACAACTAGATTTAGCCTCAAAAGTTGGGCGCCAGCTGTAATTTTTAAGGAGCATTGGCGACCTGGTTGCAGGGGTTTGGCCGGCCTTGACCTAGACCATGGCCCACTAGGGAGCTACAGCACGTCCTGCTATTGGAGGACATTCTGAGAGAGCCATCTTAATCTGGGTTCCTCATAGCTGCCACTTATATTCTTCCCCTCATTCTCCCATAATGCATTGGGAGAAACATGGAACCAGATGCTATGGACAAAGGAGAGAGAACGACCCACTTCTGTCAGCAGCAGACTGTTATATTAAACCATGGTCTCTAGGAGGGCACCAACCAGCATCTCAGGGCCTAGCACAGGTCCCAAAACCAGTAGATGTTCGTACAGTTCCTCTGGCGCTCACCGCTGAGATGAATTGAGGAGTCTGTCCAACTGAGTGCCGAGGTGGACAGCTCAGGCCCTTCACTCCATACAATGGCAGTGAGAGATAACAAAAGCCCAATGTGAGGACCTGGTGACACCTGAAGGACCTGATGAGAGAAGAGGATTCACTTCTCATAGTCACAGTTTCTCAAAGGGACCTTCATATGAAAACAACCCATTACCAAGTCACGGAAGGGAAAACTATTCTTGCTGTCCAAGCAGATTGGTTCTTTCTATGTGGTAGGGCAAGGATAGGCAACCTTGGCACTCCAGCTGTTGTGGAACTACAAGTCCCAAGAGGCATGGTGAAACTGATGGGATTTGGTGTTTCACCACAGCTGGAGTGCCAAGGTTGCCTACCCCTGCAGTTAAGGAAGATTAATGGGAATCTGGTGAGGTCTCTTCTGTCTTTCTTTCTGTCTGCTCTGGGAACCAGGCAACAAAAAGTAGGCTAAGCTGGCAGCTACAGGTCTACGTAAAACTACATGTCTAACTTTAGTCTGTGAAGCTGAGAATGACATTGCCAGCTTCCTTCCGAAAAATTCCGAGTGACCAGGATACACATCCTCTGACTTCAGTCCAAAAGCGGGTTTTCCGATGATTAAGGGGCACTGTATGGTGACGTGTCTCTTCCAATAGCCAGGTTGGACAAACTCCATTGAAAACCTTAGGGCCCTCAGCAAGGATGACTCTGGGCATTCAGCACTGGGGCCCCCTGGGTTCAGTTCCCCCCCCAGATATCTCTGATTTACACCCAGCAATCCATAAATGATATTAATAGGTGTGTCTATGTACAAACAACAGACGATCAAACGTTCTAATCTGATCCTACACAGATTGTTGCCCTTAACCGCCCATGTAAAACTATCCTTTGTGCCCAAGTGTCACTGTAATAGGCACGTTAGACTGCGAGCTCCTTCGGTGACCAGCGGCTGACATGAGTGGCCCACGTAGCCTTAGTGCTGGTGGAGTCCGTCAGCGATATAAACGAGTAACATAAATCTCAGCCCAGAACAAATGGAAACCCCTTTCGCCGAGGCTCCGCTCGCAGGTTTGCCACATCACACGGTGCACTGACAAAAAGCATTTGACTGTATACACAACAAGGCAGAGGACAATGACATGCTTCATCTAATATTGCCTAGTACATTTACAGAGAGCCCCCCCTTCCCTTCCCTTTCCCGATGCAGGAAAGATTGCTACACACATACAATGACATGCACGGGGGAAAAAACACACACCACATGAGGATTGCTAAACTAAAGACATATGCAAAGAGGAAAAAAAACAAAAATGTGTATTTATATTTATATTTATACATTGTTTTGTATCATTCTTCTAAAACATGTCGAAGAGTCAATCTCAGTCTCCCATTCAGTCCCTCGATCATCTATCACTACAAATACACTCATTTGACACA
>NW_017306285.1:3646816-3647240 GCF_000935625.1 Nanorana parkeri | reverse complement strand
TTATTAACCCTTTGTTGGCACACTTATAGACACGACGGCTTATAAATAGATCAAAAGGTTGCACAATAAACCTCCGCCTCGTCATTTTAAAGGAGGGCCCCCTCGAGCTGCCCCTTAACGTGGCCCTTCTATACCCATTTAGTCATTGGATCTAGCCCAGGTGGAGTTAGGAGATGAACGGTTATGGTATAAGTGTATGGGAGGTACAGGATTCAGATGGGGCTGTGGTACCTAGGGGAAAGGTTGGGGTAGTTTTATGGAAGATGGGGGTGGAAGCTACAGGGGAGTATAGCGCTATAAACACAGGGGGAGTACCTGGAGAAGTGGCTTTTGAGGATATGGACCCCACCCCATACCACCAGAAAAATGGGGGGACTGGTAATTGTATGGTAGAGGGTGGGCTGTTATAGTGACTGGAGGTGAA
>NW_017306285.1:3646569-3646770 GCF_000935625.1 Nanorana parkeri | reverse complement strand
TAAGGGTGGGGTACATTGTAGCGGCCCCCTGGGAATACCAAAAGGTAGTATGAGGTGGGGGCGGGACTTATAGTAAGAAGATGCAGTGTTTTAGGGAGTGGGCTCCCCAGTACTAATGGGGGGCGAGTACAAAGTAATGGGGTGCAGTGTCATGTAGAGTGGGTGCTTCCCAGTATTAATAGGGGTCAGTACAGAATAGGG
>NW_017306285.1:3635529-3646454 GCF_000935625.1 Nanorana parkeri | reverse complement strand
ACAGAGTGGGGCTCCCCAGTAGTGGTAGGAGGAAGTATGAGGTGGGGGTCTGGTATGTAGTAAGAGGGGGGCGGTAGTGTTATACTGAAT
Source organism: Nanorana parkeri (assembly GCF_000935625.1). Classification (NCBI taxonomy): domain Eukaryota; kingdom Metazoa; phylum Chordata; class Amphibia; order Anura; family Dicroglossidae; genus Nanorana; species Nanorana parkeri. Next base: position 3,646,364 of record NW_017306285.1, on the reverse strand, counting down.
GAGGCACAACAGTATTAGGAGAGGTGGAGTGCACTGGGGGCACAGTTTTATAAAGAGTTCGGCTCCTCGGTACCAGCAGGGGGCGGTATGGGGTTTGGGCAGGGTACATGGTAAAAAGGTGCAGTGTTAGAGCAAAGCTCACTAGTACTGGGGTAGTTATACAGAGTGGGGCTCCCAGTAGTGGGAACAGGAAGTATGAGGTGGGGGTCTGGTATGTAGTAAGAGGGGGGCGGTAGTGTTATACTGAATGAGGCACAACAGTATTAGGAGAGGTGGAGTGGACTGGGGGCACAGGACACACAGTAAGGGGGTGCAGTTTTATAAAGAGTTGGGCTCCTCTGTACCAGCAGGGGGCGGTATGGGGTGTAGGCAGGGTATATAGTAAAAAGGTGCAGCGCTAGATCAGAGCTCACTAGTACTGGGGTAGTTATACAGAGTGGGGCTCTGTAGTACTGTGAGGGGGAAGTGTACAAAGTAAGGGGGCACAGGGTTATACAGAGTGGGGCTCTCCAGTAATAGAAGGGGAGGGGCAGGGTTTTACAGAGTGGGGGCTCTCTAGAACTAGTAAAGTGAAGCCCAGGGTGGGGGCAGGGTACATAGTAAAGGGTGCAGAGTTATACATAGTGGGGCTCCCTAGTACGATGAGGGTGTTACACAGAGTGGAGTAGTAAGGGGTGCAGTGTTACACAGAGTGAAGCCGTATGGGGTGAGGACAAGGTACATGAGGGGTGCAGGAAGAGGAGAGGGCTACAGGGGCAGGGGAGGAGTAGAGGGCAGTGGCGCGGGGGACCCCGGGACAGCCTGGCATGGCTGGAGGGACCCCCGGGGCAGTCCCCCTCTACGCTGATCTAGCCGGGAGGAGCCGGGCAGAGAGGGGGGCAGCTGGTACTCACGATTTGGGCAGCAGCGGAGCCCGGTCTCTTCCTGAAGCACATCCGCTTGGCTGGGGGGAGAGCCGGCACCGGGAGGGAGGGACCCGGGGACCGGGACACACGGGAGGGACCCGGGGACACAGACACAGCCAGCACCGCACTGCGCATGCGCCCCGCCCCCCATTCACTTCCGATCTGTTGCTGCTGCTCCTCCACGTCAGTCACCGAGAGCCGGGCACAGCACTGTACAGCACCGATTACCCGGCTCCACCGTACACTGTACTCATCTACAGCACCGGGAGCCGGCACTGCCATCTCCGACCCACAGCCCCATCCACTGCCGGCACCACTGTACTACCGATCCTCCATCTACCGGCCAACTACTGACCCACCACTGATATACACTGCACTGCTCTACCGATCCATGCACTGCCCTGTTATACCGATCCATACACTGCACTGCTATACCGATCCATACACTGCACTGCTATACCGATCCATACACTGCACTCCTATACTGTTCTCTACACTCTTTCCAGAACACTGGACTCCTATACTGCGCTGCACTTCTATACTACTCCATACACTGCAATCTTATACCGATCCATACACTGCACTGCTATACCGATCCATACACTGCACTCCTATACTGTTCTCTACACTCTTTCCAGAACACTGGACTCCTATACTGCGCTGCACTTCTATACTACTCCATACACTGCAATCTTTCCTGAACACTGCACTACTGTACTGTTCCCTATACTGCACTCTTCCTGAACAGTGCACTGCACTCCTTCCTGAACACTGCACTACTGTACTGTTCCCTATACTGCACTCTTCCTGAACAGTGCACTGCACTCCTTCCTGAACACTGCACTACTGTACTGTTCCCTATACTGCACTCTTCCTGAACAGTGCACTGCACTCCTTCCTGAACACTGCACTACTGTACTGTTCCCTATACTGCACTCTTCCTGAACAGTGCACTGCACTCCTTCTACTACAGAACTGCCCCATACACTGCACTTCTATACATTGTACTACTAAACATCTCCATGCAATGTTCTCCTATACAGTATACTAATATACTGCCCCCGTCTACACTGCGCTCCTTTACACTGTACTGCTCCATACACTACTCTACTCTTCTAGAATGCACTACTCCATTACTGCGTTATACACTGCGTTCCTTTACACTATAATGCAATACCAGCAGTCCATTCCTATACACTGCACTCTCATACACTGTATTACAATACTAGCAGTCCATTCCTATACACTGCTCCGGACACTGCACTCTCATAGACTGTATTACAATACTAGCAGTCCATTCCTATACACTGCTCCGGACACTGCACTCTCATAGACTGTATTACAATACTAGCAGTCCATTCCTATACACTGCTCCGGACACTGCACTCTCATAGACTGTATTACAATACTAGCAGTCCATTCCTATACACTGCTCCGGACACTGCACTCTCATAGACTGTATTACAATACTAGCAGTCCATTCCTATACACTGCTCCGGACACTGCACTCTCATAGACTGTATTACAATACTAGCAGTCCATTCCTATACACTGCTCCGGACACTGCACTCTCATAGACTGTATTACAATACTAGCAGTCCATTCCTATACACTGCTCCGGACACTGCACTCTCATAGACTGTATTACAATACTAGCAGTCCATTCCTATACACTGCTCCGGACACTGCACTCTCATAGACTGTATTACAATACTAGCAGTCCATTCCTATACACTGCTCCGGACACTGCACTCTCATAGACTGTATTACAATACTAGCAGTCCATTCCTATACACTGCTCCGGACACTGCACTCTCATAGACTGTATTACAATACTAGCAGTCCATTCCTATACACTGCTCCGGACACTGCACTCTCATAGACTGTATTACAATACTAGCAGTCCATTCCTATACACTGCTCCGGACACTGCACTCTCATAGACTGTATTACAATACTAGCAGTCCATTCCTATACACTGCTCCGGACACTGCACTCTCATAGACTGTATTACAATACTAGCAGTCCATTCCTATACACTGCTCCGGACACTGCACTCTCATAGACTGTATTACAATACTAGCAGTCCATTCCTATACACTGCTCCGGACACTGCACTCTCATAGACTGTATTACAATACTAGCAGTCCATTCCTATACACTGCTCCGGACACTGCACTCTCATAGACTGTATTACAATACTAGCAGTCCATTCCTATACACTGCTCCGGACACTGCACTCTCATAGACTGTATTACAATACTAGCAGTCCATTCCTATACACTGCTCCGGACACTGCACTCTCATAGACTGTATTACAATACTAGCAGTCCATTCCTATACACTGCTCCGGACACTGCACTCTCATAGACTGTATTACAATACTAGCAGTCCATTCCTATACACTGCTCCGGACACTGCACTCTCATAGACTGTATTACAATACTAGCAGTCCATTCCTATACACTGCTCCGGACACTGCACTCTCATAGACTGTATTACAATACTAGCAGTCCATTCCTATACACTGCTCCGGACACTGCACTCTCATAGACTGTATTACAATACTAGCAGTCCATTCCTATACACTGCTCCGGACACTGCACTCTCATAGACTGTATTACAATACTAGCAGTCCATTCCTATACACTGCTCCGGACACTGCACTCTCATAGACTGTATTACAATACCAGCAGCCCATTCCTATATACTGCACTCTCATACACTGTATTACAATATCAGCAGTCCATTCCTATATAGTTCTCCGGACACTGCACTCTCATACACTGTATTACAATACCAGCAGTCCATTCCTATATACTGCACTCTCATACACTGTATTATATGTAGCGGCTCTGCCCGAAGTGTCCTGACATTGGTCCCTTGGTTCCCTTTCCATCAGCAGCTCTGCCCGAAGTGTCCTGACATTGGTCCCTCATTTCCCTTTCCATCAGCGGCTCTGCCCGAAGTGTCCTGACATTGGTCCCTTGGTTCCCTTTCCCTCAGCACAGATCACATGACCAGTGCCTTGTCAGTCTCAATCCTGGTTGAGTTCCCCTTCCATAGGGTAGTCAGATCGGCTGTGTAGGGCATGGCGCTGCACAGAAGGCTTGCCTGTCCAAATATGTATCCTTCAGTCTGTTCCCATCAAGGATGTAGGATGGTGCACTATTTTTGGGAACTATCAAGGTCTGCCCTGAAGGCTTTGTGTAGACGGCTCAGCATTTCTACACCTCATGGACATTTTTACTTTCACCTGGTGATCCTGCCAGTAACATACTTCCTGTGCTAGGGTGACAACGCTCACTCTCTGTACTGTATCTATGGAGGAACAGCGTTGTCACCTCGTGATAAGTGTGACACCTCCCACTTTCCATAACATAGGGGAAAATGTTTTGTACGCCACAGACAGAACTAGCCAGGACTGATAGTACTGCGTAAGAGAACAGTGCAGGGTACACAGGACGGCACAATTTCTGTCAGGATCAAGTTTTTTTGTGCACTTCGGGTGCAATATATCTAGTGCTTTCCAGCACCCTGGAAGCCCCAAACATCAGGGTACCTTGGTATGCAATGTCCTAAACCTATTGGCTAGTGAGGCCACCTAATGCAGTTATGGAAGGTGACACGGTCAGGCTGTACAACACTCCATTCCAAAGCCACCCAGCAAACTGCAGCAACATTTGTCTGTAAGGTACCAGATGTAACCAGGTCTCCAGAGTATGAAAATAGTAGTCTGTACACCCCCTTCCATAACAGCATTGGGTGCCTAACTAACCAATTGCAAGGCCCCAAGAGTGTCATGTGAGGGGAGGGGCATCATGCCTAAGCCTGCCTGTATTTGCATATTGGTCCACGGGTCCATGAACACGATTATTATATCCTGCTCTAATCAGTTGTCCCACAGATAGCAACTGTCTCATTCTTGTTACCAGCTCAAAATTCCTGTTTCGCCAACTGCAATAGCACTAAAGGCATGCTAAAGTGACCTCTCAAGTGATAATTCAACTGCTCCAGCCTGCCTTATGTGTCATCACACTTTGATAAATCAGGCCCAGTGTCCTTTGTACCGCTAACTTTATCTCTCCTATCTACCGTTCCAGTTACCTTATATAGCCCTACAATGGAACCGCAAAACTTCCTGTTCTGCAGAACAGGAAGTACTGAGGGCACAAGCTTATCCCCCCCTTCCCCCCTCTTTTTTATACCTTTGGTTAACATTTGGAAGTGTTTTTCAGAGACATTGCCTGACTTCAGCGAGATGCACTGCGGAAGACGGTTTCTCGGCACGCTAAACTGCTAGTTTAATGCGGCGACTTATTAACAAAACATGTGCAGATTGTGATCTTGAAAGAAAAAAAAGTGACCCGAGGTCAGATAGCATCTCTGCGTTTCCTCTTTTTCCTTCCTGGATACGTTCTTTTATGTAACGTACACAGTTCTGTGCTTGTTGAACCTTCCCGCCCCCCCCCCTTTTTTATTTTATTTATTAAAACACATGCAGGGATGTCATTGCTGCAGTGCAGGGCCTTGGACTTTATCTGTAGGGGAATCAGAACTTTTTATGCCAAGATATAAACATTGTAGAAAACTATTTTGCAGTCCTGGTCTCAAGTCATTGGAAGCTTAGTCTGTGCCGCATGGCGCTTCTACACCAGAAACAAGAAGATATACTGTACACCCAATTACATAGATCTCATCTAAGCGTGTCAGTGTCAGTATTATTAAAGGAGAATTATGGGGTCAGGGCTTTTCCCAATAGTTCTCCTTAGGGTAACGGGAGGACACAAACTAGCGTCCTCCCGTCACCCTGAGGTCAGTATACCGCGAGCTACAGCTCCCTATATACTGAGACGCGCAGCCGGGACGGATCCCGACATTACTGTCTGGATCCACCCAGCTTCGTGAGTGACAGCTGGCTCCGCCTATCTAGAGACAGAGCCAGCTGTACCCGCCACCTCCCTCGTCCATTCTGCCTGTCAGCGCTGGAGGATTGGACAGGGGAGGGGAGGGGAGGGGAGGGGGGGAATCCAGTCCCTCCCCTGTCACGGCTCTCTGCAGGCACAGGATCGAGAAGTGAGCGAGCGACGGTATGTGTTCTCTCACCTCCCGATCTACTGAGCCAACCTGTGACAGTTTCATTGTCACACGTCGGTTCGAACTATGAGGATGAGTGATTTTCACTCACCTCATAGCGCTCCTTTAAGTGTGCAGCTTTCATTAAAATAACTCCTGGTGAGCCTGCCATGAAGGTTCTTGTTCGAGCACTTTGTTATAGGGTGGCAACGCTCTGTCCCTGTCTTAACGGTGCTCTTGTGTTGTCACCCTGTCACATAGGCTTCCGAGGGAGACTACAAATGTCAGATTCAACACACATTACACAGACATGGTTCGCTGTTGTCACCACCAGGAAATTGACCCCGAGAAATGCCACGCAGCCATCGCTGGAGTGCATGTAGACAGGAAATGGCTTCAGAGAGGCTGCAGGAGATCAGCAGCACTGAGATTTAACAAGGTTAAAACATTTTATTCATAAAAAATTGGAAGGCTTGCTATGAATGGTCCTGATGCCAGGGATGATGTAAATACTGTGCCCATGTACATGTGCTATCCAGTGGCAGAAGAGGATGCCTGGAAACCCGGAAGAGCTGGCAGGAAACACTGCGGGCAGCCAAAGATTGCGCTGGGAAAGGGCACACATTCGTAAAGTAAGGGCTTGTTCACACCAAGTGCAGAGCAGATGCAGACAAGAGCGGTTACAGACCGGATCAAAGCTGCGTCCAATGTGTTCCAATGGTATTTTGGGCTCTAGTTCACACCAGAGCGTTCAGTTCCAGAGCATGTGGAAAAACTGCAGCATGCCCCATTTTTTCTGCTCTGGAACGCACCAAAGTGCATGCGAACGCACTGAAAGTCCATTTTAGGCTAGACATTTTTTTATTTTTTTTAAGAAAAGGCCTGGAGCACGGCAAAAACGCAGCAAAACACACTGCACTGCGTGTGCAGAAACTCATGCAGATCTGGTCCGCATTTGGTGTGAACAAGCCCTAAGCGTGCCCTAATGTGCAAGTATGCTGTGCACAATCTATATACAGTACAGTCTCCTCTCCATTTACTAAAATTGTATCATGTGTGGGCCTGCCTAAACAATCCAATCAATTTGTATTAAGTCAGGTGGGCCCTGCCATTGGTGGATCTGAACGAGATTGTAATGTATGGTCAGCATAAGAGATTTGAGCAATACCTCTATCAGAATTCCCAATTCTACCCTCAGGCCACAGTCACTGCAAAATAAACTGTGGTGGTGACCCCCTTTCTAAGGGCTTGTTCACACCACATGCAGACCAGATCTGCAAGAGTTTCTGCATACGCAGTGCAGAGGGTTGTGCCGCGTTTTTGATGCGTTCCGGGCCGTTTTTGGTTAAAAAAAGTGTGTTTTTTTAAAGTTTAGAATGGGCGTTCCAGGGCGTTTTTGATGCGTTTGCATGCATTCCAGAGCAGATAAAATAGGGCTTGCTGCAGTTTTTTTTACATGCTCTGGAACTGAACGCTGCGGTGTGAACTAGAGCCCAAAATACCATTGGAATACATTGGACGCAGTTTTGATCTGCTCTGTAACTGCTCTGCTCCTGGAACGCGCTTGGTGTGAACAAGGCCTAGAATAATAAAGTGTAGAATAAACAATTATCTGGGGAGTCTGCGTGACAGAGTGAAATCTTTGTTACAGTGTTGCGAGGAACTCATTATACATGAGAGGAAAGGTTACAAAGTCCATCAGAGACCAACCAAAATATGAGGCTATTGCTCTGAACACCATCTGTAGAGTTGTTGAGCTTCCTGTATTAAAGCTGGATCCTGGACCTCCCTGCAGACTACACTGGAATAAAGTCCGGTCCTCAGTCTACCCCAGCAGACTATTGGGGACAACCTTCTGGACTCCCCTTCCTGTAAACATGTTCACAATGCAAAGCATTCAAAGCCCTTAATTAGTTTACAGTGTTCAGACAGTCTGAAGGAGGCCGATACCCAGATATATTCAGGAACTTCTATTAGATCTATGTATTAAAAAAATGCATAAATGGATTAAATTGTGGTGATCAGTTTAGCTTTAATGAGTCAGAGAGGGGAACTGAGTCGTTCAATCAATGTCCCCTTTCATTCTCCTAGTGCTAGGTAAAAAAACATTGCTAGAGGCAACACCTTTTATTTCAGACACTATAGTAAATAAGGCAGTTTAAAGGCTATAAAGAACCCCCATCATCATAAAAATGAATTACATAATATCAGGTTGTGTACTTGCCGTTTGCTGATTTGTAAACTGCCGCACTTGTGGGGACGCTTTCATAGCAGCAAGTTCATTTCCTGTTACAGGTCTGAAAACGAATAGAACATTTATTTTTGTTTTCTAAATGTTACATCTAAAAACAAATACCAGACATAGGTACATATCTGTACATTATCTGTATGGCACAGAGGTCTCCTTTAAGATGTCCTTCTCTTCCGTGCTTCGCAAGCTAGAAAGTCAGTGACTTGGCAGTTGTCGGGGAAACCAAAACTCAGTGGTTTCTGTAACGTTGACTGCTGAGACCATATTAAAAAGTAAATGTATTTATTTTATGTGATTGAAACAAGGGTGTAGCTGAGGAATCGGAATTCTAGACTTGAATGTTTTGTGATTCAATGAGGAAAGGGCCAGGAGCAGGGCCCCCCCTGGAAGAAAGATGCACCTACATACATCGGCAATGGAACCTCCTGTATTTTTACATCCACAGATTCTCCTTAAAATGGTATTTTGGTAGGGAGCCTAAACTGATTTGTGTGGTCCCCTTCAGTATTAATTCCCCTTAATAATGCACCTGCCCTCCATGCAGCATTCCCCTGCACCCCTCCTCCCCTTCTACTGTCCCCATTTAATGCACCTCTCCTCCCCTTCTACTGTCCCCCCTTTAATGCACCTCTCCTCCCCTTTAATGCACCTCTCCTCCCCTTTAATGCACCCCTCCTCCCCTTCTCCTGTCCCCCTTTATTGCACCTCTCCTCCCCTTTAATGCACCCCTCCTCCCCTTCTCCTGTCCCCCTTTATTGCACCTCTCCTCCCCTTTAATGCACCCCTCCTCCCCTTCTCCTGTCCCCCTTTATTGCACCTCTCCTCCCCTTTAATGCACCCCTCCTCCCCTTCTCCTGTCCCCCTTTATTGCACCTCTCCTCCCCTTTAATGCACCCCTCCTCCCCTTCTCCTGTCCCCCTTTATTGCACCTCTCCTCCCCTTTAATGCACCCCTCCTCCCCTTCTCCTGTCCCCCTTTATTGCACCTCTCCTCCCCTTTAATGCACCCCTCCTCCCCTTCTCCTGTCCCCCTTTATTGCACCTCTCCTCCCCTTTAATGCACCCCTCCTCCCCTTCTCCTGTCCCCCTTTATTGCACCTCTCCTCCCCTTTAATGCACCCCTCCTCCCCTTCTCCTGTCCCCCTTTATTGCACCTCTCCTCCCCTTTAATGCACCCCTCCTCCCCTTCTCCTGTCCCCCTTTATTGCACCTCTCCTCCCCTTTAATGCACCCCTCCTCCCCTTCTCCTGTCCCCCTTTATTGCACCTCTCCTCCCCTTTAATGCACCCCTCCTCCCCTTCTCCTGTCCCCCTTTATTGCACCTCTCCTCCCCTTTAATGCACCCCTCCTCCCCTTCTCCTGTCCCCCTTTATTGCACCTCTCCTCCCCTTCCACTGTCCCCCCTTTAATGCACCTCTCCTCCCCTTTAATGCACCCCTCCTCCCTGCCTCTCCTCTCGCTGCACAGCACCCCTGTAATATGGCTCTCCTCCCCTTCCACTGATCCCTATAACACGCCTCTTCTCCCCCTCTACTGATCCCTATAATACACCTCTCCTCCCTCTCCTCTGATCCCTATAATACACCTCTTCTCCCCCTCCTCTGATCCCTATAATACACCTCTTCTCCCCCTCCTCTGATCCCTATAATACACCTCTCCTCCCCCCCCCCCCCCAACCATGGATTAATTTGGGGCTATCAGTATTACATTGGCCTGGAAACTCTTAAACCACATCCGAGTGTCAAGACTGACAGGACAGAAGCAACTGTCATCATGAACTTGATCTGCCATGGATTGTCTGTTATCTGCTGCAACATGTCACAATGCATTACTGTTTATCGGTTTTGGTGTAAATATCGTTTAAACTTTAGAGATTTTGGCAAACCATTTGTTGCGAGGTGTATGTTAATGTGTATGGCAAGCCAAAAACCTTTTTCCTAGTTTGGATAGAGTGGCCAAGGATCACAACCTCTGTCAATGTCTTACTAATGTCCAGAGCTTCATTAGAGAGACTTACCCTCACTTCCTGTCTTGAGGACATCGGTTTCACTGGGCAGGAAGTAAGGAAGTGGGACAGGGACAGAAGAAAATCTGAAAGTGGTTCTAGCCTTCTCCTACTAAAGATAAACATTTCTCTTTCTGCCTGTGTTGCTGCTGTAGATGTTCCCTCACTTCCTGTCTGGTAAAACTTTGTCAGCAGCACAGGAAGTGAGGGCAAACCTTCCTGTATAAATCCTGTATAATAATATATTAATAATAATGGAGCCCTGACAGGGATTCTAACTGTTCCCGGTGCTATCTAAAAGGAAGAAAATAAACCAGACTGTCCCTAGCCCCGTCCCGTCCCTCTCATTCATTGGATTACAGTTCTTTCAATCATGGTGGCTCAACATCAAATTACCTGGGGTGGTCTGCATGCAAATACAGCCTGCCTAGGAAACGCCCACTCCACCAGACTGACACCTGTCCAAAAAGGAATTTGGATATTTGCATAACTCTGCCCAAGAGCCAGCCCTCTTCTTGCATAAGGGCCGAGGGCTCCTAAAAGGGGTACTGAGGCAGGGTGCTGTGATGTTTTTAGGAAACACCCCCCCCCCCCCCCCC